>NW_017304207.1:395219-399085 GCF_001594115.1 Trachymyrmex septentrionalis | reverse complement strand
AAATAAAATATTTTAATATTCGGGATTTCTATATAATCGCTTAGTTAATATTTATTTCTCTAAAACTTAGTCGCTGGTACTCCCTCCTCTTCTTCTTCTCCCGCAGGGCGACGTCTCCTTAAAGCGAGTCGTCCTACCGACCGATTCCCGCGATGCGGTATCGCACGCCCCACAATACTGCCGGCTTCTAAATATTATAATATTTATTAATTATAAAGTCAGCTTTTCTAATATGTATTAGATTCTATTTTTAAAAATTATTAGTGCTTACCTCTTAGTCCAATGCAACGCTTGAAGTCAGCTATGTGACTTCCAGCGTCATCCTCCTCGTGACCAAAGCACTCTCGTATTTCGAGATGATATGCGATTATATTTTTTAATCTCACGTCATCACCGCAATGCCCCAGTTTGTGCATAACACTAGTGTACTGAAGCATTCACTGATAAATTTCCCGAAAACGGAATAATTTTTCTCATCGTTATCTGATAACTTTTTTTCAGATAATCGCCAGCAACTAATTTTTTATTTAAGTTGCTAGCTACGATGAAAAATTTCCCTAGCAACCCACGAAGTTCCATTGTTAACCAAATTAAAAACACGCAAATAGTAAAATTTACTTCGGAGTTAAAACGTAGGACTAAACTTTAGCTCGATCAGGGCGTGTTATTTATGCCTGTAGCGATATTCATAAAAATTCTCCTATGAAAAGATTCGCTACAAATTCCTAGTCCCTTCATAGGCCGATAGATTTTTGACGATTTTGGTAATCGACCGCCTCCTTTACTAGAAGTGATTTTCTCGTAAAATTTAGAGAAGCGGAGATGACAAAAACTTTTAAGCTATGACCATCCCTATAACCGGTCTAACAGCTTTTCTGATCCCATACAAATGGGAAATTATCACGAAAAGCATCTCCCCCTTCGCTTTTACCCTAATAAAACCTTTAGCTCTCGTTTTCATTATTACCCAGAGAAGTTTTGCCTCGCTTTACAATTTTTATTACGATGAATCTCATGTTTTAAATTTTTCCTTTTGTTTATTGTATCTTCTTACTGGAAAGGATTCTCACACAATATTAGTCTACAACTGATAAACATTAAACCTTTCAGCAAAAAATACAATTTTAATGGAAATTTCTGTCTCGCTTGATCGACAAGATCAGTTGGTTTTTATTTGTTTTCTCTTCTTCAAGGCCTCGTCATGAAGAAAAATCATGGTGAACATTGAACATTCCCCCCGTTTAAAACTTTTCTCACGTTTATCAATATAACTAATATTTAATTTTTGTATCCTCTAAATTTCCATATACTACACGTTATTTTTTCCCACGCGAGTATACACAAAAGTTTCAGAAAAGAGAAAGACGAATAAATTTCCTACATTATTCCAATTGAATTCAACATTTTTGTGTCGTACCTCTGTCACTTTAAATTAATGAATTTTCTAAAAGCAATAAAACCATTTCATAAATTTAATTTAAATCGAAGACGTTTCATAAATTTCTTTTTGTCTTTTTAAAAGAAACTCAGGTTATTTTGTTGTACTAAATCTTATTCGTTAGAAACTATCCCACGATCCTAAATCCCTCAATTCTTTTTTTCCTCTATAGCGAAAAATTTTCATTCTTTTGACCTGGACGAATTCCTTCCTCCCCCGTCATGACATAGAAAACGAAAAAAGGGATCGTAAAACCTTTCGTTTCGTGCCTGTTCATTCCTGTTCGTTCTCGATTTATCTTGTTCTCACCCCCTCTCCTGACTTCTACGGGGTAAAGATTATTTCAAAAATTTTTAAGCAAAATTTAAAAAAAGTTTGTTTTTATTTTTTTCATCTGCACGCGCAGAATAATTTCGATAGTAATGTCGACAGCAGCAGCAACGTCAATAGTAGTATATGGGCAGCCATGGGTCAAAACAAACCCCTTCCACATCTTCCTCCAGCGCCATGGGCATGGCCTAGACGGATCAGTCTGGCGAAAGGGCGCGTTCTGATTGGTCGAGGAGTGAAGGGAGGGGGTAATTAAATGGTATGTTCTGATTGGTTCGCCCTATACTCACCCAAGATTTGATTGGTTCGCCCTATACTCACCCAAGATCTGATTGGCTCGCTCCATATCTACCCAAAAGGTGATTGGAGAGGGTGAGTGGTAGAGGGCCTTAGACAAAATAGAGGTTTGAAAAATGGTGAGTGGAGATTGGGACTGCAGCATTCTTTGTCGCGAGGCTAGAGTACGAACAGCGGGGAATGAATAGCGGTCGAATTTTATGACGGTCGCTTTTGTTGTCGCGGGCAACGTCTCCGACGTGTAGACGATTCGGTGAATGTTATTAATGTATGAGAAAGGAAATCTTATACGGAAAATTTGCGGGTCTAGAGAGAGACTTGCTTTGTTCAGAAGAATTTTGGGAGAGGTAAAACAGGAATGAACACATTCAGCAGTTGCGGCGTGTCGTCTCCGATGTGACGACTCACTCGTTCGAGCGAGAGAGTATGATTTCTATAGTGTATGGTAAGGATTTTATGAATTATATTGTATTTCTTGTACTTTATTTAAAAGTTTATATGCATAACGCGGAAATAAGCAGAGAAAAAAGTTGGTTATTGGAAGGTAATTATACGAGTACTTATAAGTACGAGTAATTATAAGAAATGAGGGTTTATGTTATAAAAATATATTTATTGATACAAATTTTTTTCAAAGAAGAAGAAATACATAGTTTGTATGAGAATAAACTAAAAACGTTTTAGTAAAATTAAGCCAAAGATTCTCGTTTCGAGAGAATTATATGAACAATTTTGTTATATCTTAACGAAGTTAATTCCAAAAATATTATATTGAAATACATATCAAGAAAAGTTAAGTCGTTAATTTGTGTACGCACATTACGTTCTATATCTTCGCAATTACCACGCAGTGTTAATTTTAAAATTTCCTGATTAATAAAACATGCGGGTAATTTCAGTTCGATTTCTTGAATTAAATATAAAGCACACTTATTAACATTATCGGATAAAGATTCTAATTGTTTTAAACGCGCATCGACGCACTTTACAATACTTCACAGCCCGAGGAAGGTGGTTTTTCTACATTACAACTGCCGCTACGTAGGTTCTCCGTTTCTTCGCCGGAGGAGTTGAATCGAGCGCGTCCTCTTCTTTTCCCGTGGAATTTTCCTCTTCTTCTTTATACGTTAGCAATATTGATTTTGACCGTAAGATGTGGTAAAGTTAATGGTGATATTTTTTATAACAACAAAGTTAAGTTAAATCACTCTGTTATCGCTCCTTAAATATTCGTTCATGAGTTCCATGTTATCTTGAAACTGTTGCCAGCAGTCGGCGTCAAAATAAATTCCGTCTGCGTTATGTCCGCCCAACAGGTTTTACAATTACAGGTTTGAAGATTTATGTCCGCCCAACAGGTTTGAAAATTACAGGTTTGAAGATTTCTTCGTTCGTTCTTTGCAATCCTACGTGAATCGTCTTCGTATGAGAATTGTTAAGGCCATACGATGTTGCTAACAACATATGAAGTCGAGCGTTTCTTCTCTCGTCGATGTCGTTACGTAGCTTGTAAGAATCGGGGATGGAGTACATGCTAATGTCCGAATTATTAGTATTTTTTGGACAGGCCATTGTTCTTACGTCGTAGTAATACCAAATTCAGCAAACTAAGATGACGAATAAAAAACACAAGAAGCACAGTACTTGTTTGCTCGCGAGGCTGAAGCTACGGACGACGAGACTCGAATGAAACGGATTTTCGTTAGTATCGTCGACATTACCATTATTAAAATTATGTAAAAAAAATTAAACAAACTTTATTAGTCCGATAACATTGCTATATATACATATATATATATAT
>NW_017304207.1:381496-394571 GCF_001594115.1 Trachymyrmex septentrionalis | reverse complement strand
TGTTTCGGGTCGGGCGACGACTTTCATTAAGACCGTAAACCCGTGAACGTGAAACTAGATAAATGCAGGTTCAGGATCGGGATGCCCACGAGGTGTAATAATGGCCGTTTACTATATTGGCTACTACAGTTTAATAGTTTCACAGTGGTTCACAATATGCTCGATACCGTCTCGATCACTACGCCTCAGGTTCGCGACGGGATGGTGGGTGTGCGCGTCACAAACTTAACAATTCGAGGATTCTTCGAAAGTTTTACGGATGTTGCGGGCAGAATACCAGCGCGGTGTCTCGTGTCCCACTGACTCTCGCCCCGGCGGAAGTCCGCGTATCGCAGGCGGATATCGATACGCGCGCCGCGCTTCAGTCTCAAGCCTTCTTGCGAAGTCGAATTACACACCGGTAATGGAGCTGCCGATGTAGCATCATTATTATTAGTTCGCATGGTAATACATATGCGAACACTATTCGTAACATTACTGCATGGCAAGATAACTCACCTACAGTTGTTTACATGATCGGGCGTCACATGATGGGAGGATAATGTTTTTCTCTTTTATATGAAATTTAGTATTCCGGCGACATAGGTAGAACGGGGTAGTATGAAATATATCTGATAAAAATATCTGCTTAATGGCACAATAAAGACGCTAGAAATTATGTCCTAACTAACATTACGATTAAGGGTCAAATTATGTATCTAGTTTTTAAATAATTTAATGTTTTCAATTATTGTACTGAAGATGATCAGATTGTGACCGAAACGTCTACATATTGTTTGAATTGTTTATTAATATATAACTTATTTACATCTGTAGTGTGACTGTATGCTCTTTTTCATTTACTCTTTGTAACATTTAGCCACTTTCTAATATTTAAAATTTATCTTACACGTGCATTATGTTGTGTTTTAAATTGCCTTTTTTCAAATTTATTAGAAGTAACTTTGTTTTTAGAGCTTGTTTCCTTCTGAAACAATGCATAAAACTTATGAATAGGAATATTAAAATTAGAATCAGAATATTATTTTTAAAAACTTGTTTGAAGGAGTGTTACGTGCAAGCTCCGCGCGCATGCGGAGCTGAGGGGGTGAACGTAACGAGGAACCGAATTGTTAGACCGATTTGGTCGTGTCCGGGCTCCGGACCGCAAGGGAGCCGTGGGGAAGGACCGACGCAAATCGGGAGGCGCTTCGCTTCGTTCTGAGGCTCCTAACGAGCCGGGGGTCGAACGGAGGACGAAGCGGAAACCTCTGCTCGTGCTCCGCTAAACGGACAAACGAGTCGGACGTACTTCGAAAAAGGGTCCAAACTGTGCCGAGAGAGGCGCATTTTAACGCCAGCTGCGCCAGTACGACCGTATGCCCTGACTTTCGGTCATGGAACTTAATCCAAGTGACCGGGGAGAAGGCGAAGTGCAATCGCGGGAGAACTTAATAATACGAGGAGAGGTATTATTTAAATAAAGACTACCGGGAAGTTAATTTTATAATGATATCATTAAGAAAAAAAATCTGGAGTGATACATTTTTGAATAAAATATAAATATAATTTTATCAGGTTAAAAACAATAATACAATTTTTGGTTTTCTTGATTAAATGTACACGTTTATCGATGAGAGAGAGAGAGAGAGAGTGTGTGCGCGTGCGTGCGCGCGCGCGCGCGTGTTGTGTGTGTGTGGTGTGTCATAGGAGAATGGAAGGGAGGAGAAAATGACGAGAGAATAACGAGTGTATAAATAGGGAAAGAGGTGAGTGGATTTGAGAGGAAGAAAGGGAGGAGGTGCTATTAGTACTGGCTAGGATCATAGGGATTGAGGGAGAAAAGGTTGAGGAGGACAAGGGACGCTACCGGAACCGAGAAAAGGCCGTCGGATCCTGGGATCCGCACGACTATCAAATCTGGGCTGGAGGGGGTAAAGTGTACCATGTACTTTAGGAGTTCCTGGGCATCGTGCAAAAGAAGGGGAAAGGGGGCAGCGGGAGAATATCCATTGTGTGGGATTGAGGGGGTGGTATCTATCGGAGCGGGTGATGGTGGATGCGGGGGGAAATCAGCAGAGGCAATAGGGGATGGATTTGAAATTGGGGAATAGAAGATTTCGAGGGGTGGAGAGAGGGTTGCTAAGGGGAATTGTATAAGGGGAGTCGGTTCCGAGACCGCCGGTTGGTTTTGCTGACGGAAAACCTGAGTGCGGGCGGCGAGTCGGCGCGATCGGGCGGTTCTCATCAGGCGGCGGCGACGAGGGGCAAACTGACGGCGTGAACACACTAAAAAATTTTATTTTTAATGTGGGTCCCAAAAAGAAAGCAAGGTGGCTCGGATGTTGTTCAGATTTAACGGACTTCCTCGATCAGGAAACAGGCTTTTGATTTGAGTTGAATCCCGATGATAGAATTGATCTCACTGACTCTATCGGAACTTAAAGTAACGCGACCAACTCACTGATTTTATTTCGGGAACCTTGAGTTTTGCGACCAACTCACTGATTTTAGGAAATCTGTATGGCTTTCTCATAATTCTCCGCCGTTGGCGGGAAACTACTTACTACTTCACATGCACGCGAACCCGTTTCCATAGACTGTATTAAATAATGAAATTTATCTTCTTTAGCCAATTCTGGATTCACGTAAATTTTCTTAAACGTCCCCCAAAACGGTAGCCAATCTTTAATATCGCCTCCGAATTTTCTTAATTCAATCTTTGGTAATTTTAGTGTGCGCATACTTTCCTGTGTCATCGCGAGTGCAGAATACGACCGTCGAGATGAAGACTGTGCCGGCGGCATAGACTCGTGAGCTTCTTGCCTCTCAATCAATCCGGTTACCTCAAGTTTCGCTTGATGATACTTCGCTGCATACTCATCCGCATGCTCTATTTCTTTGTAGAGGGCTTCTTCGGATTCTTCGGCTTCGATCATCAAGTTCCGTAATTTCAGGCTCAACTCATTGAGTTCGCTTGCTTTGTCTTGCACCAGCGCGTACGCGACTTGTAACGAGGTTATGTCCAGCGGTTGTCTCGTCTTTTCCGCTTGAAAAGCAGTGTATGTCTTCATAAACGCAATGCGCGTTACTTTCTGTGCGAGCTTCACTCTGTCCATGACTTCTTCTATGATGGCCAACAACGAGAAGTCTCAGTCCTGTCACGGTCGCCAGATTCGAGTATCGCGACTTATCGCTCGACAAGTACAAGTCCGGACTTCGAGAAAAATCTGCTATCTATCTGATGCAAGGGTTGCGGAACCGCGATTTTTATACTAATCGCCCCAGATTACTCAAATTTGGATTGGTGGAATAGGTTTCGTTGGCTGGTAGTAGGATTTTCTTTTGCTCTTAGATTGGTCAAGATTTTGGGGGAGGAAAGGATGTTGACAGGAATCGGGTAGAGTGGGAAAGTGAAACTCCAAAATTTTATAACCTTAAGATTTATGGGGAAACGCGCGTCTCGGGCGCCGAGAAGTCGCGCATGCGTCGCCACGGGACCACCCAGAATCTACCCCTGAACGTCGCGTGCCGTTTCTTAAATTTTGTAATTACGGATTCGCGAGAATCGTTTGCGACTTGACCGTTAATCTTGGCGCGGTCTTACGCTTTCCATACGTATTTATTATTGATTTTTATCTCGGAACAACATTCACCGAGGAGATACCGGATTCCTTGTTTTAGTTTTTAAGATAGAGGAAAAAAAAGGAAAGAAGATAAAATTTTAGTGTTTCGAGGAATTCGAGATCTCTATGAAAGAAAAGAGTCGCATGAGTCCGCCGGACGTAACATATATATACATTTAAGTAAAGATTTAATAAAACATTTAAATAAAGATCATATGCGTTATCATGAAATAACTCATACAGGGAAAAAACCTTATCAATGCGAGTTTTGTGGAAAATTATTTACGTGAATATTTAAGTGAATAACAAAAATTAGATAAATTATTTAGTAATTCAATGTCTATACTTAAATCAATTGATAACAAAATAATGTTGCCACGGTTATTTTGTAGTCAAAAAAAGCATCTAAAAACCCATATAGAGGTGAAGCATTCCATTAATAAAAATTTTAAGTGTAACATGTATGAGAAAGTTTTCAAAACTAAAATGTTTGAAATACCATATAAAAATAAAACTCATAAAAGATCGCCTAAATGTGATCAATGTTCATCTATATTTACTCATCGTAAGCACTTAGTAGAATACTTTTGCACGTTTTGTGATTAAGTGATAGTGATAGTGACAGATAGTGTGATTTTTTTCCTTTTTAGAATAAAAAACTTTTGTTATCATATTGTTTTATTCATATAATTAAATTTTTTTACCTAAATCAAGACGCAATGAGCAACTTACAAGAGATACTTGAGATATGCTATGAGTATCCTGTTGCAGGGGTAAATAGTTTTTTCTTTATATATATGTTAAATTTTTTTTTATTAAATTTGTTTTGTCTAATATTTAATTTTTCTTTTTCCAGTATGTTATGGTCGATAATGAGCCGCAAGTCAGGCTGCGGCTCAGAAATGAATTGGGGATACAAATTATCCCCTTGGTAAGTTCAGTATAAATTATAAATTATACCTTATAAATTATACATAAAGTATTTTCTAATTCACTTTTTTCTAGTTTGCTTTTTCAGGAAACACATCGCAGTCGTGTGCAGATACGAGGGTTCATAAACATTTTTAACGCGCAAATAATTCTCAGTGACAGATAGCGAGAGCGAGAAGAATACGAGGAACTGTGGGAGTACGAAACCGACTTTAACCTGGCGGACTCTTCGGCCATACCTGCCTGATTCGGAGCCTGAAGAAGATTGGAATTGTAAGTTCAATAAAATCTGATTTATACAATTTAAAGAAATACTCATATATTTATATATTTTTACGTTATATATTATTATTCTTATATATCGTTATATATTTTTTTATTTATATTTTTTTTTATCTTACAGAAGGCGGCGGCAGTGGCAACGCCGGGACTTTCTCTCGCCTTCCCCCTCCCCCGCCTTCCTCCACGTTGAGAGTGTGTAAAAGAGCAAAAGTAGAACTTATCCAGCATAATTAGAAATTGAGGTGAGAACCATCCTCGCGCTTCGTTAGAAACCTATTCGTTCGTTTTTTCTTTTCTTTTCCTTGTTTTGTTTTACTTATTAAACAAAAATACTAAACTGAATCGGCTGAAATCTAAATCTCTGCTCTGCGTCTCATTCAACTACATATACACGTGAGTATCCGAGAGACTATTGTGACTGTCGCTGCCAATAGGGTGGTCTCCGTCTTATATCGCTTCCTCGGAGTATTCATAATTGTCTTATATTCGAAGGGCTGTTACGACTATTGCTGTCACTAGTGTGGCCGCCGTCTTATGACACTCCTTCGAATCATTGATAATTTCTTTGTGTTACCTCCATGCCAATTAATGGTGGACGAAGACAGCGAGAGAAGAGATTGAGATTTCAAATAAAATGAGCTCTTATTTCAAACTACGATTCCTTCCCCTATTTCCAAAAATTAGCGCAATTAATAAACCAAAAAAAACCCGAAAGACTCACCCCGCAAAAGTGTATATTCCCTCAAACGGTTGGAAATCAATCTCGCGTTTCCTAACTACAAAGACATTCGAAAATCCGATCCACACAGATTCGTCTATAAGCTTCGTAATTTTTTTGGCACCGGATTCAAAATTACCCTTCCGAGTAATATTCAATACTTCCTAGTGAACATTTTTAACCGCACAACTTAATCTCCGACCCTCGAGTAAATTGCTTAAATGCATTGACCTTAAAACCGGAGAAAAATCTCAACAGCGACGCGACGTAACAAATTTGGTGACAACGGTGTCGGGCTGTGCTAAAAAAAAATCGCAAGTAATTAAGCTGTGTAAAAATTTTATCTATGAGCAAAGTAATACATACTCCGCCAGAAAAAAATCTCGGTACGGATAACACCCTCATGACAATGGAACTGGATATCACCGAATTATAACGAAGACTACAACAAGAACGTGTTATTCGCCAACTACAGGAGCAGTAGCAATATTTAGAACAATCACAAGGTACTTTAATTACAACAGGATCTAACGACTCTAATTTCGGGAATTTTTTTTACTTTTCAATCAGAGATGCGTTAGAAGCTGTACCTAATTTTGACGAAAATAATATCGCGTTTACTCACTTCGTGGAAGGATGCGAAGAAACGCTCAGCATGATCACGCCTTTATAAGAAATTATCTTAGTGCGCACGATACATAACAAAGGGTGATGCTCATAGATCCATATTCGGAAAAGTATTTAGCTCTTTGCAAGGCGTATTAGATTATGAAAGGACCTGAATACATGATCGTCATTTTTGGAGAAGTAGTGCATATCATCAAATGCACTCCAGTGGATGTCAAAATTCAACATGTTAAAGAATGTTAGAACTTTCAGTTCAGAAAGGTAACGAGACATACTTTTTATCCCCACAAACGCATATATTAATCAAAACAGGCACACAAATTTCTTATTTCTATAATTGTGTCATACCTTCAATGTTCTTTTTAAATGATGGATAGTATTGTATGACACCAACTCCCGAACACTCTTTATCCTCAATAATTATGAAACCCATGACAAAATCTACACTATACAAATCCTGAATCGCTAGCAGCAAGCGGCATATACAGTGACACGAATCTTGAAACGATCCCTACGGGATCACATAATGTTCTCAACTGAAAAAGGAGGGATGATAAATATTATGGCACGAGGAGTTAAAGGCGAACCAATAGCCTGTCGAGGAATTTCTCTTTCACATCTGTTTCGGGTCGGGTGACGATTATCAATAAGATCGTAAACCCGTGAACATGAAACGAAATAAATGCGGGTTCAGGATCGGGACGCCAACACGAGGTGCAACACTGGTCCACTAGTAATTTGGATGCAACACATTTTAATAGTTCACAATAATTTTGATACAGGCTCGATCGCTACGTTTTAGGTTCGCGACGGGATGGTGGGGTATGCGCGTCACAAAACGTAAAAAGTCGAAAATTATTCGAAGATTCGACGGCTGTTGCGGGCAGAATATTTGCGCGTTGGTGTCTATTGTACAACTGCCGCACGCCCGGGCGGAAGTCCGCGTATCGCAAATGTGGCGGATATCGATACGCGCGCCGCGTATCAGTCTAGAGCTTTCTAGCGAAGTTAAATTACAAACAGTTAATGGAGTTACCGACGTAGCATCACTGCTGTTAGTTCGCATGGTAATACATATGCGAACACATCTCTTAGACGAGAGTTCAATCCAGAAAATCACAGAAAATACATGGGAAAAAATCTGGGGAAATTTTATTTCCTTTGGCAACGCAAGTTCTGGAATAATCGGAATCTATTTCTGCATTAGAATCATAAAACTGATTATAGACACAATAATACAATACGCTATACACACAATCTATGGCTAGTCATTACACCTGATCGGAGCCTTTTGGCATTCCGTTACAAATTTAATTATAAATCTCCCAAAATCTTAATTAATAAGCTTAATTACTTTACGTCACGTATAAGCAATAAGCTTAATTTGACAGAATTAAACAATTTTTTAAATAAATTACAAGTATCATTACCAAAAGAGTTTCTAATAAAAGAAAATGTAAAATGAGAAAAATTGTTGAATAATATCGCTTCATATTGCCCGCGTGTATTAAAGTACATAATGTCATAACTGTCGAATAACATTCTTAACGCTTTTAATTCGTTACATACAAGATTAAAGTTTACTATAGAATTTAGGGATAATGGGAGATTGAATTTTTTGGACACTGTTATTGTCGACGAAAATAAAATTATTTTTGATAAGTATCAAAAACTAACTTTTTCAGGTAGATTCTTGAATTTCCATTCCCATCATCCTTGTGTCATAAGAGAGGAGTTATTTATGGTGCAGTTGATAGAATTGTATTATTATCTCATCTTAAGTTTTTTAACAAAAGAATTTTATTAATGCTATTAACACTTTTTTAGATAATCCTCTTATCTTCATTTTTTTCACTGTATATAACAGAATTAACTACCATATTTACAATAAAAATAAAACAAATAATAATTTTTATTCACACTAAAAAGACAAATCCAAAGATAAATTTTAAATATTAGAAAGTGGCTAAATATTACAAAAGTTTATTATTACGGTTTATTATTACAGTATTACGGAAAAAAAGAGGACGCGCTCGATTCAACTCCTCCGGCGAAGAAACAGAGAACCTACGTAGCGGCAGTTGTAATGTAGAAAACCACCTTCCTCGGGCTGCGAAGCATTGTAAAGTGCGTCGATGCGCGTTTAAAACAATTAGAATCTTTATCCGATAATGTTAATAAGCGTGCTTTATATTTAATTCAAGAAATCGAACTGAAATTACCCGCATGTTTTATTAATCAGGAAATTTTAAAATTAACACTGCGTGGTAATTGCGAAGATATAGAACGTAATGTGCGTACACAAATTAACGACTTAACTTTTCTTGATATGTATTTCAATATAATATTTTTGGAATTAACTTCGTTAAGATATAACAAAATTGTTCATATAATTCTCTCGAAACGAGAATCTTTGGCTTAATTTTACTAAAACGTTTTTAGTTTATTCTCATACAAACTATGTATTTCTTCTTCTTTGAAAAAAATTTGTATCAATAAATATATTTTTATAACATAAACCCTCATTTCTTAATTACTCGTACCTTCCAATAACCAACTTTTTTCTCTGCTTATTTCCGCGTTATGCATATAAACTTTTAAATAAAGTACAAAAAATACAATACAATTCATAAAATCCTTGCCATACACCATAGAAATCATACTCTCTCGCTCGAACGAGTGAGTCGTCACACCGGAGACGACACGCCGCAACTGCTGAATGTGTTCGTTCCTGTTTTACCTCCCCCAAAATTCTTCCGAACAAAGCAAGTCTCTCTCTAGACCCGCAAATTTTCCGTATAAGATTTCCTTTCTCATACATTAATAACATTCACCGAATCGTCTACACGTCGGAGACGTTGCCCGCGACAACAAAAGCGACCGTCATAAAATTCGACCGCTATACATTCCCCGCTGTTCGTACTCTAGCCTCGCGACAAAGAATGCTGCAATCTCAATCTCCACTCACCATTTTTCAAACCTCTATTTTGTCTAAGGCGCTCTACCACTCACCCTCTCCAATCACCTTTTGGGTAGATATGGAGCGAGCTAATCAGATCTTGGGTGAGTATAGGGCGAACCAATTAAATCTTGGGTGAGTATAGGGCGAACCAATCAAATCTTGGGTGAGTATAGGGCGAACCAATCAGAACATACCATTTAATTACCCCCTCCCTTCACTCCTCGACCAATCAGAACGCGCCCTTTCGCCAGACTGATCGGCGCCCTTTCGCCAGACTTTCCTTATTCTTCCTCCTCTTTTTCCTTTATTTCCACTATAAATAGACGAGCATTTGGGCCTTTGGCATTACGATTGTGCGAATTCTCAAGTGCTAAAAATTATCGCAGTGTTCAGTATACGGAGGAGTCCCGCGCCACAGGATAAGCGTAATTCTACTACTGTTTTATAAAAAGTCATCTTTGTCTAACATATTACGGATTTATTGAATACGAGAATAACTTTATTGAATTAAAAAATGTGCTTTCACAATTGAAATGAGCATTTGCTTCTCTCTGTGGCGGCTCGTCGGTATTATAGAGCGTGATATGGCGTGACAGTAATTACAATCGATGTTAACTACTTAGATCGATGAGATTAATTCCATACAATAAAGAAAGGAAGAAAACCGTACAGTCTACTGTTAAATTCGATCGAATTTTGTATTGTGGTATATTGTAATGTATAAATGGTTAAAATTTAATGTAATTAATATTGTTTAAATCACGGATACCGATGCGAATAATGGCACAATAAAGACGCTAGAAATTATGTACTAACTAACATAACGATTAAAGGTCGAATTATGTATCTAGTTTTTAAATAATTTAATGTTTTTAATTATTGTACTGAAGATGGTCAGATTGTGACCGAAACGTCTACATATTGTTGGAATTGTTTATTAATATAGAACTTATTTACATCTGTAGTGTGGCTGTATGCTCTTTTTCATTTAACCTTTCCAAAGATAAATATTTTACTGTGTATGTTAAGTCTGTCTCGGAAAAATTTATGCCTATAGCTCTCAAACTTGGTCTGCAAATTATCCTATTCCATTCCTAACACCTTAAAAATTACATAAAAAGGGGTAAAGATCACCTCGACTTGTATTCCCACCAAGAAATAGTTTATAAAATCTCTTGTGAGAACTGTAAGGCAAGTTATGTTGATTAGACCAAAAGAAAACTAGATTAAATGAACATATGGCAGACATAAATAAGAAAACAGGATCTCCTTTTGTTATTTCTGTGTGTGACTATCATATTAATTTTAATCATGATTTTGATTGGAATAGTGTTAAAATTTTAGTGAATCGTATAACAAACGACTAATTTCAGAACTGGTTCATATCAAAACACAGAAACAGAGCTTAAATAGGCAAAATGACAAAACAGAATCATTACCGGAATCCTATCTGTATATTATACAATCTCTTTTCCCTTTTTAATTTCCTTCTTTTTTAGTTTGACTCTCTTATTGTACAATAGTATTTTAGACAGTAACGATGATCTCTATCGTATTTGCTTACACGCTAATCTTTATTTTATTTTATATATTGACTCGATCGTACTTTGTTATATTTTATTATATACCATACTACACAACACATTTTACTTTTTAAGATATCAATTTTTATTATGTACACATTTCTCTTTTTACACTTTATATTTTAAATTATATGAACCTAATTTATTTTTTCATTTTACTTAATATGTTTCTGTATATTAACAGATTCTTCCATTTTATTTATTCGATTAACTACTTATAAAATTTCCGAATTTGCTTGAACCTTTTATTGGCATTACCATATTTTGTCATCCAATTTTATACTACGATTCTATTGGCGTTACCATATCATGTTATCAAATTTGTACTGCGATTCTTCAGAAATTTTGACTAACAATGAATTGTTACGTGCGAGGCTTTTACGTCGAAGCTTTCTTATGGATTATATCTTAATTAAAGTCTATATAATTATGTATTTTTTTATGTATCTATTCTCGATTTTGGCCACGTTACCATTATATAGTTGTATTCTATATAACTATAATTTATAATCGTTATATTATATGTATATAACTATAATTAGTAAACTTAACATTGATAATGACCCAAAGGAAGAAACATCTGTTTATATTCTCAATTGTTCTTATATTATCTGTTAGTTTATTACATTAAATTTGAATTGTTTTGGCCTTCGTATTACATTTATTTTATTAAATTGACAAAATTATACGTAGATAATTGACGTATTCAGCGGACAGTGTATTCTTTTAGATCATCCAATCAGCATTTTAGATCTGAAAGAATGCATCAATAACGGCGAGCGCTCACTCAATTGTTGACTCTGCTGAATACAGCCATTTATAACATATAACGGATATCCGCATCGAAATAGGTATCTGTATGGCTCACAAATTCCACAGATTACAAACGATCCCACGGATACTCGCATCGTACACGGTACTGCGCGTATCTGAATTAGTGAATGCCCGCAAAACCGATTCAGAGCTTTGTATACACAAGTAACGGATCTAAGGGCGGATACCCGAATTTTACGTTATCCAGTTCTTTTTCCGAGCTCTAGTTTATACTAATATATATTTTACAAAAATATAATAATTATTTCTTTAGTGTGTTAAATCCGTTTCATTTTGCTATTCACTTTGCTGTTCACTTTTTATGTCTCTTTATTTCTCTCTTAATTTCACCTATACGCTGCGTCATTACAAGAAGAAGCGACTTTGATGATTGTTTTATCCAGCCTTTTTTCTTTGCAACACTTTGTGAATATTCTAAAAATTGAAAAAATTGTCACATATAACACATATGTAATATGAATATCAAATAATAATGCGTTTAAGAGAGAAAACTTACTTATTATTGCAATCTTAGCTTTCTCATCTAATGGAAACAATCGCTCTGAAGCATTCTGTTCACGACCAGCAGCACGTGGTGGCCGTCCCGTGAGTGTTACATGACAGATAGTATTTTTCTTAAAAACTCCTAATAGAAGACGTCTGACTAAATGTGATGCTTTCGAAGAAGCCCCAAGAGCTTCACGAAGTATTGATTCGCGACAATAAATTTCATCCCAAAGCATAACCATCTGTAAAATTAAAAAGATTTTATTGTTTAAGATTCTTGAGCATAAGCGCTGACTAAGAAAGAGGGCAGACCACTTTTGTCTTCCCAAAAATTTTATTGGGGATGCAATGTCCCCTCAATAATTTGTACCTTTTTGTTTTTTAACAAAAGGTTTTTTTAACAATTGCAAATAATTTCTGCGATCAAAACTGTGAGAAAGCATCCAACACGCTATACATAACATTGGCGCGGCGAGTTAAAAGTGGCGGCGCTGGGATGTCATCTACTGTCCTAGAATGCTTTCCAACAAGAGACACACGTGACATGATGTGACACAGAATGGATGCTTTCCAGCAAGAAACACAAATGACACATTGCGTTCAATAGTTGAGTAAGTTAACTCGCTGTTATTGATGTATTCTTTTAGATCATCCAATCAACATTTTTTAGATCTGAAAGAATATATCAATAACAGCGAGCGCTCACTCAACTATTAAGTCCGCTGAATGTGTCTAATATAACACAGTGAATTATTACATTCTTGTGGTTTTTGTTAAACAATAAAATAACATGATCATTGTGTTATACTATGTCGCTTGCTGGGAAGTACCATGTATCATTACATATCTTGTTGTTCGCCAATATTAAACAAGAATGAAATGATCATTGTTATACTGAATCGCTTGTTGAGGTGTTCTGATTCTCACCTGGATGCTCTTCGGATGTCATGTCATTCTTGTTTAACATCCTTGTTTGTTAAAAATTCACATGGGAGTCTGAACATGTCCCTGGAAGACATTCCTAGGACATACACTAGAGAAAAACCTG
>NW_017304207.1:379005-381396 GCF_001594115.1 Trachymyrmex septentrionalis | reverse complement strand
CCTTGTTTGTTAAAAATTCACATGGGAGTCTGAACATGTCCCTGGAAGGCATTCCTAGGACATACACTAGAGAAAACATGAGTCTTTTTTCTGTAATCGCAAATACCCTCTGAAGAAATGGATATCAACTATCCTAACAAAACGTTCCTTGGCATACAAAAAGAAATAATGTTTAGCACAAGTTTCTTTTCAATATGCCATCATGTTGTTATCAGCAGGACAATAATAATTTTGTTTAATACAACCTAGAGACATTATACAGACAACGGTTGTTTATCCGCAAACGAGTGGAAATACTGTAGCAAACTTATTGCCATAAATGTTGCACCAATCTGTTGGAAATCGTTTTCGTAAAATATTTAGTCTACATTTCCGTCAATCGAATGGAAATGGAGAGTCGTCGACCAGTATGCGGTACCGCCATCAGAGAGATGCATCGAGTTAAATTTCTCGATTTTAAAAAATGATATAGAATAGAATAAAAGACGCAGAATTAAAAGATTTTTCAGCTGTGCCCTAATAAAATAATTTTTTTAAATGAACACGAAAGGCTCTAAGATGAAAGCATAATACTTTTTTTGAAATGTTTACCGAGTAAATAAATTTCTGATACTTTAAAATGTTATTACGCTTGTTTCGTTTACCGAGGATTTTGATTACATTCGTTTGCATTCGGAGAACTTAACAGTGCTCGTTCAGTTAAAATTTATAGATCACTGGCAACTTATGGGAGTAAGATTTTAGGCAAAAACTGTTTCCATCATTTTGCCCTGTGATTTCTAATAACTTATTATACGATCAGTTTATAAAAGAGCAATTGTTGCCATTAAATTGCTCATACGGCAACCCTGGCGGAGAAATTTATATGCCAAAATATGCCAAAATCTATTCCTAAATACGCGGTTTGGAACACAGAAGTAGTTGGAGAATTCTACTCCTATGCCGATTCATACCTTTATACGCAAAATAACACCAAATTGCGGTAAACTATGCCAGAAAATACGCTTAACTATGTTAAAAATTACGCCTAAAATCATGAATAAATCATGGAAGTATATTAGTTTGGCGTAGAATTCTATGCCAAAGATTTACGTCTTCCTATGTAAAATACTATACCCTAAGCATAGTTTCGGATACATTTACACCGTACAATTTAAAGTAACATGATGGTATCAATCAAACTTGAATTCGTTTGGCATAAATTCGAGATGCCATCACATTGCTGTCATGATGGAACTAGAATTTCATCGTAGTATGGATACTTTAATATTAAAGCCAAACTTTGAGGGTTCACTTTACATGCAAAATGCTGCGCTCCTTATATTCTTTCCCAAGTGATTCTTATTTACAGTTTATGTATCTCCGTCGTAGCCCTCTGTCGACGGAAATGCATAATGCTCACGGATGAATAAGAGTAACTCCGCGTAAAATGGCGTAAAATGGCGTACTTTGTTACAAACAGAAAAATTAAAAAGTAAGTACAATATTATACTATACTTTGGCATAGAAACACGTACCTCAGGAAACGATTTTTTCGTGCAACCACATAGGTTGGCGTAGATAGGCATAGTTATTTCTGTGCCCAATTCGATTGTAGAGTGTGATTCTGCGTAAAAAGAATGGCGTACTTTCTCCGAATATTTACAAAAAAATGAAAACCAGTTTAGAAGAGTTCGGTATAAAAACGCGTAGCTCAGGAAGTAATGATGCTTAGTTGCGCGTACGAGTACTTTCTATGCCTAACTAGATCTAAGTACGCCATTTTACATCTTTCACGTAAAATTGCGTAGTTTGGCGTAACTATTTCCATGTCTAACAACGCGATTCTACGCTACAGTGAAATATTCACATACAAGTGGAAATGCGTACTTTTTTGCATACCTGGTGATAATTTTTCTCAGAATTTTTCGTACAATTTTTCAGAATTTCTATATATAATTTTATAAGTTTCTCACATTTTTTATACGAATTGGAACATTTCTCAGAAAATCTACGTCTTGTCTCAGATTTTTCCATATATTATATGTTAATTATGAAATATTATAAAAAATTTCTAACATTTTTTGTAATTTCTGATGAAATGTTATAGAATTTAAAAAATTTTAAAATATATTTTAAAAATTATGGGATGAAAAATCTAAGAATATTTCTGAATTCATTTGACATTCTGAGAGAAGATGTAAACTTTTCGAATATATATATTTTTGATTATATCAAATACGATAAAGAAAGCCATCATTCTGAAACGTTAAACGTAATCCCCCCTGAATTAAATTAGAAAGAAAGAAAATAAGAAATTTATTGCAAAAATATTACTTCAGCCAGGATTCGAATCTGGGACCTCTGGAACTCTCTTAACTTTCCGGGAAGAGTTTTTTTTTTTTTTTTTTT
>NW_017304207.1:375565-378605 GCF_001594115.1 Trachymyrmex septentrionalis | reverse complement strand
TTTATTGAATATTGAAAGGAATTGATATGGTAGCTTGTGCTTTAGAGCAAAAGACAATTTATCTCTTCGCAGATTGGTTACGTTTTTCGTTAAGTTATTGTTTTGAAGTTGTTTATCATAAAAATTTTCTGATAACTTTTTTATGTACACATCTAATGTTTCTATTTTAGTTTTTTCATGTAGTTCAATAATTCTGGTGTAGCGATCTGCATTAAGTATCAACCTCAATTGTTTGTTCTGAAAGCGTTGTAGATGCATTAGATTTGTTTTTGCGATGTTACACCAAACTGGTGCTGCATACGTTATTATTGGTCCGGGAAGAGTGTCTTAGCCAACTCAACCACTGAGGCTTCGGAAATATTCTTCGCAATAACTGATATGTATAGAGAGAACGCGTTGTATAGCCGCGTGTGTACAAATATATTAAGAATTTTAAGACCGTATATGTGAATACATCAAATACGATAAAAAAAGCCAAAAATTTTGGATGTTACAAATAATATAATACATTATATATTCTTTTATTAAATTAATTTATTCCAGATATAATTGCGAGCCAATAACATTCGATTTCAACATAATCATTTCTGAAACGCTAATATTGTAATTCCTCCTAAATTAATTGGCTTTCTTTACCATACTTGATATATTCACATAAATATATGGTCGTGCTTAAAATTCTTAATATTTTTAAATATTTCTAATAAATGTTCCAATTCATATAAAATTATAAGAAAATTTTTCACCAGGGTTGGCATAGAAATTTTTCCACTAGGGAATAAAAACGGGTAATCTAATAGGCGAAATAGGAAGCTGCTTTCTTAAATATTAAAGGCAAAGCAATTTCAAGCAAATTGACAGTAACCTGCAGACAATTTGCTATCTGGGTACATCGCTGAAATAACTAAAATCTATCAAATTAATAGAGATTTTAACGATTTCAACAATTTATTTCCATCAGGAACACCGCAAAAAAGTGAATATTGTGTGCCTCTTTCCTCCCGCCCCCTCCAATATTTCTCGTGCTCCCCAATATTTTGTGCAAGTCGGCGCCTATGTTCCTAAGTAGTTGCCGCGACCATACTAAAACGTCATAAGCGAGAAATGGTAATTTTTGTTAAATACTTGTGAAGTGCGCATTACTCAATGCGCATACGTAGCTTATTTTTACTTTTACCTTTTACCTTTAACAATTACTTACAATTATTAACAATTTTTTTATTACTAACTCAAGGAAAATAAGGATAGCTATGAACCATTTTTATAAGTATTTTAAAGTGATCTTATCATTTCGTTTATCTAAATTGTCTTTATTTACAAGCACATAACAAAAATTAACGCATTATTTTCGCTTATCATGATTCAGTATGATCGCGGCGACTGTTCAGAAGTCTTAAAAAACAAGAAAACAAAAATCTGAACTAAGTTAAAAGGAGGTCAAAATTAAAAAGTGCATAAATACTTTGCACTAATTATACTATAGGAATGACTATGAGATATATCATAAACTCTTACAGTATCATCAGGCCAATTTTTTCCGTACAACTGTTCCAAATGTCGGATATCCTCTTTTGAATCCAAATCTTGTGGTTGTTTATTTTTTTTACGTGAGTTTACTGTGAAAAGAAAATAAAAATATAAAGTAAGCATTTTTTAAAGGAAACAAAAAAAGGAAAGAAAAAAATTAAAGAAATTTTAAAAAGAGAACAATATCATTTCTTTTAGAATCTTGCTTAATAAAGTACATCGTATCTTATTAATTGAATCTTGGAATGTTTGTGAACCTATAAAATAGAAAGCACATTGAAAATAGTAAATTTTATTTAAAAGTGACTTCTTTTATACCAAGAATTGTCTCAGGATCTGATATTATAGATGGTTCACTTTGCTATGATAAATCTTCGATAGAATTAGATAGATGCATTGAAAATCGCTGGTTTTTTGTGTTCTTTGAGCATTTATTTCAACAAGTTCTTTACAGTTTCTCTAATTTAATTTAGGATTATTAGCGTTTCAGATTGATTGAGTTGAAAATCCGAAAGTTATCGACGCGCAAACATATCTGAAATAAATTGATTTAGTAAAGAATATATATTTTATTATTCGAAATATCTAGCTTCAACCGTGATGGCGTATATTCTCTATCGTATTTGATGTACGCATAAATTTTCGTATAACGATTACGTTTTAATTAGATGTCTAAGTCCAATTTTATGAACTCCACGCTGTTTCTTCATGCAAGCTATTATTCTGTAGACTATTATTTCATAAGTACAGATTGCACAACTTTTATATGGAACAAATGTTGTCACGACGTAAACATCTAATTAAAACGTAATCTGAATTGTCAGATTGAATTAAGAAATGATAAAAAAGGTCTCAATTTCGAAATTTGTCATTGTTTGCATAGATTTCACCTCAGACACGTATTAATGCATATACTTTAATTTTCAAAAGAATTTTTAAATCAGTAAGAGAGGAAAAAAGTAATTGTTACACGAAAATTATATGATTTAGTCGATAATATAGACAACTTTAGAATCCTCGTACGGTAAAGAAAACCGTAAAACTGTATAACATGTATCAGTTGCATATTGAAATATTAAGTCTGCTTTTATTTTTGTACTAGACTGCACTAAAAGTTTTTATCAAATATTAAACATATATCTATGTATTTTACTTTAAGAAATTATACTCATCTGCAAGCCGCAAAAAAATATTTTTGGAAATATTTTTGTGTTACGTCCAAACTCCGGAAAAATGGGTTTTTCGAGAGAGAGAGAAGGGAGTAGAAAAGGATGGAGCGTGGAAGGACGGTCAGACTCTAGTCTCGCAGGTATTTGCCTGGAAACAAACACCGGCGAGTCGAACGCACCCTTTTTTTTCTGTCCGCTTCGGAATATGGGTCAACGTCTCGTGAAGACGCTATGACGCCTGTTTCCTACGGGCGGTGCGATCGTCGGTCCGAATTTCGAGTCAAGGAAAAATCCCTTTAACTCGGGAATGGACCACGTGCAATCTTTGAAAGGGCAAGGTTTGG
>NW_017304207.1:373184-374640 GCF_001594115.1 Trachymyrmex septentrionalis | reverse complement strand
CCGTTTCTCGAGTGTCTAATAGATGCGAGCCACATGTCATTTGTTGCTCACACCCGCTGTTTCATTTTATAAACCCTAGTTTGTTTATTCTTAAATTTCGCCTATCTGGCCCTTGGTTTCAATACCAACCCAACGGTTCTGTCCCGAGTGGTTTATTAGTTAAAAACTGAGCATTTATTGTTCTCAGCTCTTATTTCATTTTATAGTCCTCGAGATAAGGGTTGTCTTTTTTATACTTGGTTCAAATATCTAACTCAACGGTTCAGTCCCGGATGGGTTGTTAGTTTAAAACGAGCATTTATTGCTCTCAGCTCCTATTTCAAGTAGTTTACTGCTCACTAATTCTTTGTGATGACGAAAGTTTCCTGTCGAAGAAAAGAACTGTGGAGTCTGGACGTAACATTTGTAAAAACTTGAAGACTTTTTCAAACAAATGTTTAGCAGTCAAAAATATGTATTTTAAGAATAATTCAGTAATTTTTTTATAGTAAAATATCGATAAATAAAGGAGTTGTGAATAATCTCCTGGAATCAATTTTTATTTTACGGTGATTATTTTAACTTTAATCTGCTTTATTTAAAATTAACAAGCCCGATAAATTTAGTTAATATACAGAATGTTGCCAGGTTAAATGGCCAAATTTTAAATATGAATATAGAATCACAAAACAAACAAAATTTTCCTCTAGAAGTATGCTCACAAACGCTTTGTTCAAGAAATATTGACTTCTGAAATTATAGAACTGTAGGAATAAATATTGTCGAAATAAGGTCCATCGTTTTTATTGCTCTACAATAACCAAAATTTAATTATTAAATGTTTTATTCAAAATGATGACCTCCAGCCCGGACATAAGCATTGCATCTATCAATGAGAGAACGAATGGCTGATATTGTGCATCTGTAATTTTTTCGCTTGCACAATTCTTCGTTTTAATGATTGAAGGTCATCAGACATACACTTTTTGCTTTAGAGTACCCCATACAAAAAATCTAATGGTGTTAAGTTCGGTAAACGTAAAGGCCAATATGCCACAGGTCCAGCACGACCGATTCTTTTGGGAAAATTAATATTAAGTCACAATTGAAGATCTCTGCCATAGTGAGCAAGACAGCCATTCACAATTGGTACCTGGTTCACTCTCATATCCAAAAAAATGTTTTACAAAATTTTATAAAATTCATTATTCAAAAATGCAAAAAATCCATTTGCATTTGAGTGAGCTGGTAGAAAATGAGGTACAATATAATTAAAATATCACTCATTATATCTAATCATACATTTTCATTTTAAACAGAACATTTAATAATTAAATTTTAATTTTTTGGTTAAAAAAATCATATCTTTGACTTTGAACAGCCGCCACTTTGTCTAATTACTCACTGATTAATTTTTCGGAAAAGTAAACGATACTAGATAATCTTATATGTATATTAAATTTGTCGGGGGGGGGGG
>NW_017304207.1:371525-373063 GCF_001594115.1 Trachymyrmex septentrionalis | reverse complement strand
CCCCACAAACTCTTCTCTCGGGAGAGGGCAGTCTCCGGAAACATAAATCCACTGTTCATTAATACAGTCAATGGCTATCTCCACTGGAACATTCGTGAACAGATTTTACATCCAGTGAGATTAATTTGTATTGGTCTGTAGTGTGCAATCTTTTTAATTTTTCCACCAGTTCAAAACTGTTTTTTATATAACTCTTTGCTTTTAGGAATAGATTTAAATAATATGTTGTGTAAGAATGTTGCCAGTGGATAAAGCGGACTGCCTATCGAAGAGACAATAACCCTCAGAGGGCAACCAGGTTTATGAATTTTCGGCAATCCATAGGCTCTCGGAAGTGACCCATCACTACAATATAACTGTCTTGTATTTTATTTCACTAATGTAATTCTTAGTTTTCCATCTGGTGAGCATGGACCTTAAAGCTGTCGTGATTTTCCTGATGGGATCTTTATTGATATGAGAGTATGTGTCCCCGTCACTCAACAGAATGATCATCTTATCCATGTAAACCTCTCTGTCTAAAGCGACTGTGACATTGCTCTTGTTTGCGTGTGTGAAAAGGACATTGGCATGTTCTGATAAAAAGGCACGTGTATTCGATTCCATTCTTAATAATAGTTTATCAATCGGAGATGTGACTGGACACAATGTCGGTTGTGACTGGAGAGGAAATGATACTGTTAAGAATTGGAATGGAGTGGTTGGTGATCGCGATCCTATTTTCAATCGGCATACGATGTGTGCTGGCCTCAATGTTCTTAATGCAATCGAAAATAATCCTATGCTTATTGTTTAGTGGAAGGGCGAAATTACCACCTAGTTGTAGGAAACACTGTATGTCTAGTGAAATGGTAACGGAGGATAGGTTGAGGAACCAACCGTCTCGGACAGTGGTCAGGGAAGAAGATCTGTGTGAAGAGAAGGAACTGGGATGTAAGGATATCAAGGCACTAGAAGATAAAGTAAGGGACGGATTGTTGACACACAATGTGTCCTTGTGCACGAACGTTGGGCCAGCACACATGCATGTATCGTATTTATATAAAATAGGTTTAATTCCGGTTATAGTCTGTGCTTCTCTTTTATCAGAAAGCCATAAAGTTTATGATGTAATCTCTCTCTTTCTTTTCGGAACAGGACATTACAAGATTTTTCCTGTGTATGAAGAAAATCATCGAGAATCTTTGTAGGAAGACAGCGATAAAAAGTCCGCTCACCACATGGAAAAGAGACTTTCTGTAAAAATCTGTCTGTCTGTACGCGACATTCAGTTCTAAATGGAGAACTTTTTTAATCATAAGTCTTTTACACTGCGAAAACTTATGATTAGATCTGTGATTATGTAGTTTGATACGAAAGTCATTAATGGTGTTGTGGGTAAGGAGATAGTTCGGTATTAACTGTGACTTGGTTGGCGCGGACACTTGTACTTTATTTGTTAGGCAGAAGGCGAAAACGTGGTGCATTCGAGTCGATGAGTAAAATATGACTGACTCTTCTCGAGATTCTTGCGAGGTTCCTCGCGCATCCCGCGCGAG
>NW_017304207.1:365241-371425 GCF_001594115.1 Trachymyrmex septentrionalis | reverse complement strand
GTGACGCTCACATGGACGGTCTAATTATTTTAACTTGTAAACATTTAACGAACATTAGAACACATAATATACGTATATTAATTGTTTGTTATTCTTTCGATAAGAAAAATATATCTGAGGGCGACGCCGCGCGCACGTGTCGCTACAGTACCCCCCTGCTAGTGATTTGCCTAATCACGAGAAACCGCCCTGAAGTCGGTCCGGGAATCGCACTCGTCTGCCCGATCGTGTGGTTTGCCGTAAAGCGGTCTTGATCGGCTCCTGGGCGGTTGGTGGGTCGGTCCTCCTTGCTGAATTTTCAGGGTTATCCAGCTCCGATGGCACGGGCGGTTGCAATGATGTGCCGGAACTTGGGGGGTTCTCCAACCGCTGCTCGATTGGTGGCGAGCTAGCCTTCTCTGGTTCCTCGTCTTCTGAAATGATGTAGGCGGGCTTCAGCCGATCGATAGACACGGTCACATCCCTACCTCGGATGTGAACCACGAATGTTTTCGGTTTGCGGCTGACCACTCTGTAGGGTCCGTCGTACGGTTGCTGCAGGGTTCCTCCAGGTGCGTTGTGGCGCACGAATACTTGGCCCACCGTACTGAGATCTTTGAACACAAAGGTCTGCCGTTCGCCGTGGCGGGTGCCGTTTGTCGGGCGGAGTCTTCGAAAGTGCTGCCGTAATTCTTTGACGTATTCGGCCGCATCGCCTTCTGGGAGTGCTCTTGAAGCCAAGAACTCTCCGGGCAACCGAATTGACTCGCCGTAGAGAAGGTCGGCTGCGGTCGCTCCCAAATCCTCTCGCCACGCAGCCCGGATGCCGAGCAGCACGGTGGGAAGGACCTTTGTCCATTGGTCCTTCTCGTGGCACTTGATGGCTGCCTTGAGTTGTCGGTGTAGTCGCTCTATCATCCCATTGGCCGCCGGGTGGTACGCTGTTGTCTTGAGGTGCGCTACTCCGTATAGCGCGCTAAGCTGCCTGAATAGTTGCGATTCGAATTGTCTCCCCTGATCGGTGGTAACGCGGAGGGGGGTGCCGAATCGAGCTATCCAGCCCTCGTAGAAGGCCCGAGCGACGGTGACGGCCTCCTGGTCCACGAGCGGTATCACCTCTGGCCATCGAGAGAATCGGTCGACGCAAGTCAGGCAGTACCTGTAGCCTTCCGAGCTGGGCATGGTGATGAGGTCGAGATGGACGTGCTCGAACCTCGATGACGGCGGTGCGAAGGTACCGCACGGCGCCGAAACATGGCGAGTTATCTTGGATCGCTGGCACTCTATGCAGCTTCTTGCCCATCTTCGACAGTCGGATTTGATTGACGGCCAAACGAATCGTTGTGTAACCAGCTTGACGGTCGCCTTGATCCCCGGGTGCGCGAGCTGATGTACCGATTCGAATGCCGCCCGGCGGAACTGCTTGGTGACGAACGGTCTTGCTGTTGTTGAAGACACGTCGCAATACACGCTCACCGGTGTCCCCGGTAATTGCACCCTTTTTATCTGCAGTGCCGAGCTCCCATTACGGTAGATTTTTAACTCGTCGTCGGTCTCCTGTGATGTTGCCAGAGCTTCGTAGTCCAAGGCTGCGATTTCTTCAACGCGTCGAGAGAGGGCGTCGGCGACGATGTTGTCCCTACCGGATACGTGCCTGATATCGGTCGAGAATTGACCGATAAAATCGAGGTGACCGGGGCGAGCCCTTATCGGCTTTCTGTCGAAAAGCAAAGGTGATCGGCTTGTGGTCCGTATAAATCGTGAAGGTCCTAGCTTCTACCATGTGCCTGAAATGTTTGACGGCGAGATAGATGGCGAGAAGTTCCCGGTCGTATGCGCCGTATTTCTTTTCGGCACCACTTAGCTTCTTGGAGAAGAAGGCTAATGGTTCCCAGCTATCGCCGATTCGTTGTTGAAGGACCGCCCCCACTGTGAAATCCGAGGCGTCGGAGACTATTGCGAGCGGCGCGTCCGGTTCAGGGTGAGCCAGTAAAGCCGTTTGCGCAATGCTCTCCTTGCATTCATCGAAGGCGGCCTGTGTCGATGTAGTCCAGGTGATGGGGGTCTTGCCCTTGATATTCCCCTGGAGTAGGTCATTCAATGGTGCTTGAAGGTAAGCCGCTCTGGGTATGAACCTCCTATAAAAGTTCAACATACCCAGGAACTGTCGCAGCTGTTTCGCCGTTGTCGGCTGCGGGTAACTTCGGATGGCTTCGACCTTCTCGGGCAAGGGCTGAGTCCCCTCGGCGGAAACTCGATAGCCAAGGAATTTAACCTCTGCCTGCCCGAACGCGCACTTGGTCTGGTTGATAACCACCCCGAATTTCCTTAACCGTTCGTACACGATCTCCAGGTGCTGCAGGTGCTCGCGTTCGGAAGTCGATGCGACGAGTATGTCGTCTATGTACGCGTAACAGAAATCCAGACCTCGGAGGATTTCGTCGATGAACCGCTGGAAGGTTTGCGCGGCGTTGCGCAGGCCAAACGACATGAACGGAAATTCGAATAATCCGAACGGTGTCGTTATAGCCGTTTTTTTATGTCCTCCGGTGCGACGGGGATCTGGTTGTACGCCCGAACTAGATCTATGGTTGAAAAGATACTTTTACCTCGTAAGGACTGCGCGAAATCCTCTGTGTCGGACGGGGTATCGGTCTGGCAAGGTCCTTGCGTTGAGGGCGCGGTAATCTCCGCATGGACGCCATTCGTCGCTGGCTTTCTTCGGGACCATGTGCAGTGGTGATGCCCAGCAGCTTTCCGATGGTCGTGCTGTCCCAAACTGGATTATGGTCTCGAATTCCTTCCTGGCCGCGCGCAGTTTCTCCGTCGGCAAACGTCTTGGCTTATTTGCCACGGGAGGACCTGGTGTTGTTCGGATGTGGTGTTGGGTCGAATGTTTCGGCTCGGCAGGAGCGCCGGCCGGGCGCGTGATTTCAGAAAACTTCCGTAACTGCTCGTGATAGATCGACGTTCCAGCAATGGTTTTAACGCCGGGGATATTACCCTTTTCGACGTGACCTTTGGCAGTCAACGAAGTCAGCTGATCCACTAGGCGGCGACCACGAACGTCGACGAGCAATCCATAGAACGGGAAATCCGCTCCGATGATTGGTTTAGGCACGTCGGCGACGACGAACCTCCACGTGAAGGCCTGGCGTAACCCGAGGTTGAGCGTAATTGTGATCGTCCCATAAGTCGCAATGACGCTGTTGTTTGCCGCCGTGAGCTCGTACGTTGACTTCTCTCGCGGCCCGCGTAGAAATGTTCGTGGGTAAACGCAGAGATCGGCGCCGGTATCAATTAAAAATCCCTTCTTGGAGTTTCTGTCCGTGACGAACAAGCGGAGGGACGTAGGGCTCGGGTCGCTTGCCTCCATTAGCGACCGCCCTGATCGTTTCCCGAACGGAAGTTGCACGGCGGTTCGCATCTTGTCGCGTCAGCACCAAACCGCCAGTGGTACCAGCAGACGCCGTCCTTGCCGCGACCGCGGCTGCGCGCGCGCTGCCTGGACGGTGAACGACGCTCCCGCGATCGGCTACCGCGAGCCGACACGCGGTCTTCTATCGCCGCGATCTCTTGACGAAGTCCATTCGCCAACTCCTCCTCCATTTTGGCGGTGATATGGATGATCAATCGCTCGAGCATCGTCTCGAACGAGTCCGTTGATACGGCCGCGACCTGGTGCCTTTCAGGCAAGGCGTCGCTGACGGCGTCGGCGAGCTCGGCCATCTTATCCAAACCGGCTTCCGTCTGGGTTACCAGGATGACCCGTATGGACGCTGGAATTCGCTCTAGCCAGATGGTTTTGAGCAACTCGTCCGGGACGGCGGTGCCCGCCAGCCCACGCAGGTGGCGAAGGAACTGAGACGGCTTTCGGTCTCCCATCTCCTCTTGTTCGAGTAACTGCCGTCTTTTTCTCCTGTGAGGTCCCGAGCCGGCGTATGAGCTCCGTTTTAAGTAACTGGTACTTTCCGGTCTCGGGTGGATCGACCAATATATCGCGGACGTCCTCGGCGTATCGGGCATCGAGGTTGCCCGTGACGTAATGGAATTTTATATCGTCGTTTGTGATTCCCGAGAACGCAAATTGACTCTCCACCTGGCAGAACCACAGTTCGGAATTGCGAGCCCAGAACGGCGGAATCTTGGTCGCCACTCGGTCGATCGATGCGGCAGAGCTTTCTTTATCCATAATAGCAGGGGCTATGGTTGGGTCTCAACGTCAGTTTTTATAATTTTTCGGTGTACTTACACAATTACCCACACTGCACCTTACGGAAACCGCGATATACGCATGCGTGTTCAAATCACATCGGGGTCACCAATTATGTGGGTAAGGAGATAGTTCGGTATTAACTGTGACTCGGTTGGCGCGGACACTTGTACTTTATTTGTTAGGCAGAAGGCGAAAGCGTAGTGCATTCGAGTCGACGAGTAAAATATGACTGACTCTTCTCGAGATTCTTGCGAGGTTGCTCGCACATCCCGCGCGAGCCTCCTTTGTTTCGAAAAGGCTCCAGGCGTACACGATTTGAGGAATAAAAAGATAAACCGAGTTACGGTGACAAAAGACGGAGGAAAAAATATAGAGA
This sequence comes from Trachymyrmex septentrionalis, assembly GCF_001594115.1. Classification (NCBI taxonomy): domain Eukaryota; kingdom Metazoa; phylum Arthropoda; class Insecta; order Hymenoptera; family Formicidae; genus Trachymyrmex; species Trachymyrmex septentrionalis. The sequence continues at coordinate 366,854 of NW_017304207.1, read as the reverse complement.
AAGCCAAACAGAAACTCTACACTGAGGACGACGCCGCGCGCACGTGTCGCTACATATGTATATTAAATTTGTCGGGGGGGGGAGGCTTTTTGATTGTAGATGAATCAGATTAGAGCTAGCTAGAGTGATTACCACAAAACACTTCTAACAAAAACTGTTCCTCGGAGATTACTCACATCCTCTTTATTTATCGATATTTTACTATTAAAAAAATTGCTGAATTATCCTTAAAATACATATATTTGAATGTTTATTTCAAAAAGTCCTTAAGTTAAAATTCACATAATACGTTTTTTCCAACTTTGAATGTTCTTCTTAATCTTCAATATTCACAAAGGATTAGCGTAACCCCACCCGATTTTCATAGTTCAGACATTCGAACACGCTTTGAGCAGTGGCACTGAAACTGGAGAGAAAAAAACTTAAGTTTCACCTCTACAATTCCCTTGCTCGACGAACTTCTAATGCGCCATTATCATAGCTACGTAATTGTACGGTATAAAGTGCGTGATGGGGTTACCCTAACCTCTTGTACAACGTCAGAAAATCCGGACTAACTGCAAAGTTGAAATGATTAATTGGATTTATTTATGATTTTAATCATGAGTGCACATTATAAAAAAATTTATTTAAATCAATTTTAAATTAAATAACAAAATAAAGGACTCTTTCTAAACATAATAAACAAAAATAAGTATCGGGCGAAGTAAGAGTCAAACACATTTCTTCCAAAAACACAAAAATATATAACAGCGGTGTAAAGACTCTTTATGTATAAACAAAATAAACAAAATAAATGGCGAAAAAGAGTCGTCGCATAATATATATAATTAAAGATAATTATCATCATAGATACATAAAATAAAATAAAAAGTACAACGGTGTATATTAAAATATAAAACAAACAAGTTTCGGCTGCTGGATTGAGCCCTCCTCAGATGTAAAAAGAATATAATATAAAAGATATAAAAGAATACAACAAAAAAATAATAAATCGATAACATTCAGTGACGCAACATTTTTAACGCGCGGAAATCAGCAAATGTGATGAATCTCGACGTAGCTTAATGTTGTATATGCGATGGGGCAATCAAACCGATGTTAAGAAACATAGTGCTGACTGAAAAACGGAAAAGGAAGGGAACTCATAAGAAAACAAGTAAACTAAAAAACTTAAAAACTAAACCCGCCGCAGATAAGAAGCCAAGTGCTCACTCACCAACGCATCCGAACAGGAAATGAGAATCACCGCAATGCATGACAAGTGTGAAAACCCATGACAATGATAGGGATGTAATCGTCGAAGTCAGACATGTCAACATCGCACATGACACCGACCGCTCGCTAAGACGGCACGCGACGCACTGAGAGAGGAGACGGGTCGACAGGATCGAAAGTCAGACTTTGTTTATTATCGGTAAATATGCCTTATTAAGACCCTCGGTGTCGGTCTGCAAATTGAGACTGTTCTTCTGTTTTTTAATATGTAGCATCTCCGAAATCAAGCGCTTTCTATACGAAGGTTCCTCGTCTAATATCAGAACATTGTCCCATTGAAAATCGTGATTGTGACTCAACCTATGATCGGTGATGACAGAGCGGGCAGATGTTTT
>NW_017304207.1:358393-361749 GCF_001594115.1 Trachymyrmex septentrionalis | reverse complement strand
GGCTCGGCAGGTAGTGGGTGGGCCCTACCTGCCGGGCATGGGAAGGAGCTCCAACAGGAGCAACGGTTATAAACCGAGTGAATAGTTGGCGCCGGTGAGAGCGGGACGAAATGTCACCACTAATCCCCGCTCTCACCTTTCATCCTGGCGGTGGGAAGGCCCCCCTAGGAGTTTTAGTGGGTAGTGAGGGCATCGCCCTCGAGCCCCACATACCCCTCCTTCCCCCCGGGAGGAGGGCATGCGTAAAGGCATTTCTCCTAGTAAAAAAAAAAAAAAAAAGGTTACCCGCAGGGGGTGGGATCATCTCGGATGCGGTCCGACTTGCTCGGTCGCATTTCGATATGATTCCGCTACGGGTTTAGCGAACCCGCGGTGCCTGAGCTCTCGTAATCTCTTCCCTAGCACCATGGAAGAGACCGAGCGTCCGAGATTGCACCCAACCTCTCGGACGGCGAGGTGGGCCCTCTATAAAAGGTCCCCCTGTTTCGTGGCCACGAGATGAATGGGTGAATCATCCAACAGTGGCCAAGTGGGGAGTGCATGGTTGGAACTAACTGTGTGAGAAAGGATGGTGCGGTTCCTCGGGTTTCGGTTCGGTTCTCTCTCGCGATGGGATGGAGGATAGCCTGAGATCTTTGAGGGACTTGAACTGTCGCGGTGCAGGATCTGACTAGTATACTCCAGGATGTGGGTTAGCCTTCGGGTTTTGCTCTCTGCTCCCTATCCTGGAGGTATGCCGATCGACGTTCGTCGAAGAGTGACGAAAGGAGGTAGGTGCAACCACCAACGTTCGCCTTGCGGCCGTTCGGCGGTGTCGTCCTTGCCGTCGGACGGTCGTCCGCTGAATCGCGGGAAACGCTAGAGGCGAGTCGGGTGATTGGCCGGCGAGTCACCCGGCTTCCTCTCCATCGCCAGTATTAAATACAACATGAGCGGTACAAAAAAGGTTACGAAGCGACGAGAACTCGGAAGCTCGTCACGGTTTCCCGGGGGTAGTGTCCCCGCTCCCGGGCGATCGACCCCCACGGGGGAATCCAGCGAGGGGCGAGTCGCGGGGTTGCCGGCGGGCTCCGCGGCCGATACGGTTACCGCTGAGGTAGTGAATGACTGGAGTGCGTGTGAAACACCTGTTAGAGGGAAAGCAGCAGCGCCGAAGTGCCACAAGCAGCTGTCGGTGGTTGTAGAGAGAATGCCTGCGTCGGCTATCGGTAAGTCGGAGAGTAGGGGCGACTCCTTGCCTGATGGCCAGACCGCGGTACCTATAAGAGGCGAAAACAGTGGTAGTTCCGGAGGGACCGGCCCAAGAGCTGTGTCACGTCCCCCTAGGGAGCGTGGGCCACGAGCTGTGGAAGTAGTAGAGGTGGACACTTCGAGTGGCGAGTCCAGCGATTCGACGAATTCTGATGCTTCGGCTGATGATGCGACTGATGCAGAGCGGAGTATGATTTCTCTGAGTAGGATTGATAATTTTCATGAAAAAATTCAATTCGGAATCGAGGTGGCCAAACAGGCTATTCGGCATTTAGCGAAGAGATTGGAAAAAGCTGAGGATCGGGAAGCTTCGAATCTGAGCCTTTACGAGCGCAAAGATAAGTCGTTCAGGAGTCGATTGGAGACCATTCAGAAAGAGAGAGACAGTCTTCGCAAAGAGGTCGGGATTTTAAGGAAGGAACTCCAGGACTGTAGAGCGCAAGGACGAGAGGAGCGTGGTGAGTCTGGCCAACTGCTACAGGTCTCTTCCGTTGGTGGGGGTAGTTCTCACGCGAGTGAGGATGTCCCTCTGGCGCGCGACCCTTCGTTGGGTGCAGTACCCGGAACGATACCGGAGGATATTGCTACAATGGATACTTCGGTACGAGGGGGAAAGGAGAATGGGACGGAGCAGATTGTGCCCTCTGTAGAGGCCAACGTTCCGGGGAGAGAGAACCATCCGGATTGCCCTCCTCCCTCAGGCCTCGAGAAGAGAGAGTCTTGGGTGCCGGTAACTGGGAAAGGAGGAAAGAGGAAGAAGAAGAGAAAGAGCGGGACGAATAGTGATAGTGGCTTGCCCGCGAATGCATCGGACGTGGTGACGGACAATGCCAGCAGTGCAGGGACGCTTAAAGAGGGCCTGTCCTTCGCAATGGCTGCGCGGGGGACTCGGGATGCTGCGGTTTCGGGGAAGGATCCTCGGGTCTGTCCCAGGTCCGTGGCTCCTGCGAAAAGGACCGCACGTGCTGGGACTCGGAAGAGAAGCTCCGCGGTGATAGTTATACGGTGCAACGAGGGTGGCCCATCTTACGCTGAGGTAATGGGTGAGGCGAGGTCGAAGGTTCCCTTGGCGGAACTGGGTATAGTGGACACCAGATTAAGACGTGCGCAGACTGGCGGTCTGCTGATTGAGATCCAGGGAGAGGACGCTGGTACAAAGGCGGACTCCCTAGCGGAAAGGCTCAGCTCCCTCTTTAAAGAGCGAGAAGATGTGAGGGTGATACGCCCAATTAGGAGAATGGAGTTCCGTCTCGTTGATCTGGACGAGTCCGTAACGGCCGACGAGATCAAGGAGGCTGTCGCGGCGAGAGGAAGAGTACCCCTGAGCGACGTGCGGGTTGGACCTTTGAGACCCCGAGGGGGAGGTCTCAACAGCGTTTGGCTGCAGTGCCCTGAGCCCTGCGCGGAGACGATAAGAAAGGACGGAGGACTGCAGGTGGGGTGGTCGCGAGGGCGACTGATACCATTGGCCAGGAGGAGGCTCCAGTGCTACAGGTGCTTAGCGGTGGGACATACCAGGGTCAACTGCAGGAGCGCCGTGGACAGGAGCAATAGATGCTTTAAATGCGGAAAGGAGGGGCACAAGATGATCGACTGTCGGGCTTCGCCTCATTGCCCTGTGTGCGCGGCGAGGAATTTGCCGGCTGGACATAGGGCTGGTGGAGACGGTTGTGCTCCTTACAACGGCTTGGTGCGTGCGACCGTTGCCGCTGCCGCGACCGTCCCTGAGTCGGGGAGTGTTCCCCCCTCGGAGGATGCGATGGTGGTGGACGGCTAGCATTGGACTATATAAAGCGGATTGCTCGTGACCCGCGCGGGACTTGCTGCGCGTGTGTGCGAGAGCGGACTTGTGTTAATAGACGTGTAAATAGACGTGTAAATACCCGCAATTCAGTGGTGGGAGCCATCCCGCGCGCATTTGGGGCACTCTGACGTAATGCCAGAAGGCGGTTCCGGGGTGTTCCCACATATGCATTGCCGAATTTGTATGGACCAGGGGGAGTTTTTTAGTCGGTAGGTGGTCGCTCCGGTGTATCCTCGTGATCACGGGGCGGTCGAATCCGGCACACCCAGTGGTGCGGGCCACTGGGCGTCTTCCCCCCCCC
>NW_017304207.1:351249-357997 GCF_001594115.1 Trachymyrmex septentrionalis | reverse complement strand
AAAAAAAAAAAAAAAGGTTAGGTTATACTATACCAAGACATTTTTAATACTTTTGACTGTTCAATCATACGGAAATTATGTTTCGAGATCAAGACTCACCCGAACTGTGAATATTCTGAATATGCGATCATTTGCGACAATTGATTTTATTCTGTATATTTTTTTTTTTTTTCGTTATACCAATGTCTGAAGAGGGCTCAAACCGGTAGCCGAAACTTGTAATCTTAATCATTTCTTAATTTATACTCCAATTTTTTGCGTTATGTAATAATTTTTTATCTCTGTTAATTTTAATGTAATATATATATTTTTGTGTTTTTGGAAGAAATGTGTTTGACTCTTACTTCGCCCGATACTTATTTTTGATTATTAAATCAATTTTATTGTGTTTACTAATATCAGAAGAAGATTTCTTCTTTTTCTCCCTCGGTAATGGCTCCCGCGTCAAATGTAGGAAATATTAAATATAATAATAAATTGTTAATATTTATCATAGAAAAATGATAGAATCACTTTTTTTTATTTATTTTTATCAAAATTCAAAGATTGTCGGTTATGATTAGTTTCCATAAAACTGAAAAATCACTCATTTTCACTATGCAAAAAAAATATCATTTTTAGAACAAATTGCAAAAACGCTTATAGTTTCTTAAAGTTCAACTCATTAACTGTTGATTTATCACTAATAAAATCTTTTTTCATTTATTTTTGACAAAAAAATGTTTTGACAAAAAAGGTTTTGAAAAAAATTCATTTTTTTACGTTTTTTTCCGATCCCTTTTTACTTATTACAAAATATCTTTTATGCTACGACATTTTAGACTTTCTAACTCAAAAATTTATTTTTTTCAATCTTCAAATGATAGATTAAAAAAAAATTAGTTAAAATTGATGCACCACAATTTGAGATACAAAAAAAAACGCTGGATTACAAATACCCAGATGTAGAAAGATAGGCACTGCTAGAGTTATGTGTACTTAGAGTTAATGTATATAATATACCTCTTAATGTAATTCCAAAGATGTAGATATACTAAAACTTCAGCCTACAGAAAATAGACCTTATAAAAAAATAAAAGTATAAAAACATTTTACCACTTTGTGCATTATTTTCACTTCTTGCAATCCTTTTTTTTAAGTCTGCAATGGTTGCTAAAGCCTCTTCCAATTTTTTCTGTAAATCTTCTCTCTTTGAACTCCCATTACAAATTTCAGTCTTTGATAAATTATTTTCTAATTTTCCATGTTCTTTTCTTATCTTTTTCTACCGAAAAATGAAGTACACAGCTGTACAACAGATTGTAAAATTTTAATAATGGAACTGTTATATACCTTCTGCTTTTGCGAGATAAGTTCATATTCATATTTATCAGAGGATGTATTTGAGAATAATTCATCTCCAGATATAGAGTCTTCATGTAATAGCTCACTCAGTTGAGTTTTTACATTAGAAGCTTTATCACATTTGGATAATTTTTTCTAGGTATAATTAAGAAGCTCCATGTAATATTTTTGAGTATATATCCTTAAATATACAGAATAGACCTGAACGTTCCACAACCAAACTGTGAAATTTTATAGGACATTTAATTCTGAATGAAGTTTCCTTTAAACATGTATTGAAAAATGCTTTTTTAAAAAATTAGTGCTTAACAACTTCTAAATCACGGTTATTTTATATTTCTACAAATATTAGGGAAAATATGCATTCTTTAACAAAAAAGTAATAAAAGTTGTAGAGAATTAAAAATTTTCTTTCAAATGAGATCAAAATGATTGTAGTACATTTCATAAGTTTTGAAATAACCAATTATAAATATACAAAGAAATTTTTTTTCTACTGTCAACAGTACAGTTTCTTCCAAATACTTATTTATGTATATAAATTTTTAAAAAGTTCTACTGTAAAAGAAATACCTTTTTATGCATTTAAAATAGGGATGTTCGTCGTTATTCGATATTATCGTTATTCGATAATATTTTTTGCTGCTCGATATAAAAATATCGAATAAAAAATTATAAATAAAATACTGACTAGATGTTTTTTTATTATTTATATTCACTCTCTATTTTTATGAATACTTTTAGGAGTTTTGGATGCATTCGATAGCCGGTACTATGCTAAGCCTTAGTGAGCGGTTAGTGAGCTCTTACATCTGTTTAGTTGGTCTGTACCTTTGGATCCAACGGAATGTACCAATTAAATACAAGAGCACTCAGTGAGCAGTGTCGAGATTTTTTTATTATAAATAAACGGAACCTTCCCTACATCAATGATCAAATATCATAAATCTTCGTTCGTAAGCTCTAAAAAAATTGAGAATTTTTCTTTTTTTTTTAAATCTATTCACTGTGCGATATATTGAATATAATGTCTATTCGTTCGAAATGAATAGTTTTAAAATCTGAATATCTATCTGAATATAGACATTCATAGTCAATATTTTTTTTCGATATTGATATGTTTAATTTGAAACTAGTTATCTTAAAACCTGAAGCGTATAATCATTATTTATAATTATGTTACGTCCAGCGGACTCGCACGACTCATTTATTTCGTAGAGATCTGGAATTCGTCGAAACACTAAAATTTTATCTTCTTTCCTTTTTTTTTCCTACACTAAAAACTAAAACAAGGAATCCGGTATCTCCTCGTGAACGTTGCTCCCAGATAAACTAAATCAATAATAAATACGTATGGAAAGCGTAAGACCGGCGCCAAGATTAACGGTCAAATCGCGGACGATTCTCGCGAATCCGTAATTACAAAATCTAAGAAACGGCGATGTTCAGGGGTAGATTCTAGGTGATCTTGTGGCGACGATGCATGTGCGCTTTCTTGACGCGCGTTTTGCCATAAATTTTAAAATCATAAAATTTTGGAGGACACTTTCCCATGCTACAGATTCCTGTCAACATCCTTTCCTCCCCAAAATCTTAACCAATCCAAGAGCAAAGGAAAATCCTACCAGCTAACGAAACCTATTCCACCAATCCGAATTTGAGTAATCTGGGGCGATTAGTATAAAAATCGCGGTTTCGCGGCCTTCGTCGCAGATTTTTCTCCAAGTTTTCTCAAGCTACACTTGTCGCGCAGATTTTTCTCCAAGCTTTCTCAAGCTACACTTGTCGTGAGTTTCTCAAGCTACACTTATCGCGCTATTTTCTTCTAAATTTCGAGAAGTCGTCGCGATATTTAAAAAGGCTTCAGCCGATTCTCGAAGCCCTTTTTCTCCAGTAGAGTCAGTGTTAAAGAAACATCAGCCTTGCACATCCTGGCCGAAGGACCTCTAACGATAAACATCTCAGTAGTAAGTCAGTATATCTCTATTCTCTGGCTCCCTCCTCGCTTTATCTTTCGGTAATTTATTTCAATATTTCATTTGATCTCTTTTATTATTCATTTGTTTTATTTTATTTTTATTCTTTTCTTTCTTTCTTTCTTTCTTCCTTTTTGACCTCCTATGTACAAGAAAATAAAAACATTGCAGTCCGTTCACGTTATAATTTCAATCTATCACCGTTGCCTCACGATAATTGTTCGCCCCCTGTCGACTGGTCGTTCATGTCCGCTAACACTATCATCCGAAGAAAATTAGACCGAATCTTCTAAAATCCACTCACCAAAACCTTACCTTTTTATCGTCTCGCTATTCTCTCCATAACTCCTCTCTTCTGCCACATACTTTACACACACACACACACACACACACACACACACACACACATCCATAAATGCGTACATATAACTCAGAATAGAGAACCAACAATTGTATTATTTTTTAATTTACTCGACAAAATTGTATTTATTTTTTATTCAAAAAATGTATCATTCAAGTTTGGTTTTTATTATTATATCATTATTAAATTAACTTCTCAGTAGTCTTTATTCAAATATAATCTCTCCTCGTATTCTTAAGTTCTCCTGCGATTGCACTTCGCCCTCTCCCCGGTCACTTGAATTAAGTTCTATGACCGAAAGTCAGGGCATACGGCCGTACTAGCGCAGCTGGCGTTAAAGTGCGCCCTCCCGGCATATTGACCCAGGGCCCTTTAACTTAAAAGTACTCGCCGACTCGTATGTCCGTTTAGCGGAGCACGAGCAGAGGTTTCCGTTTCCTCCTTCGATCCCCGGCTCGTTAGGAGCCTCAGGACGAAGCGAAGTGCCTGACGATTTGCGTCGGTCCTTCTCTACGGCTCCCTTGCGGTCCGGAACCTGGACACGACCAAATCGGTCTAACAATTCAGTTCCCTCCTACGTTCACCCCCTCAGCTCCGCATGCGCGCGGAGCTTGGATGTAACAATTATTTTTCAGCTTATTTGAAAAATAATTTAATTTTCAACAATTTTTATTACAAAAACTTTTGTTACTTTTTATTTTAAAAAACGTATACTTTCTCTGAATATTTATGTTGTTGGGCGTTAACTTATTATGGAAACATTTTTCGACACTGTTTGTAGAAAACTTTTAGTTCAAAATTTTTTCTATAAATTCTCAGTCTGGTTGGCATGTTCGAGTCCACCCTGCATATATTTGCAGCTACAAGATAAAGTATTAAATAAAAAAATTAATGAACTTACAATTTTTTTTTTCGCGTTCTCTTCATTATTTGTATTACGTTTGAATACAGATGGAACAGGGCAATCCTTGTATTTACGATTTTGTATATCACTTCTTTTACTATCAATCAGCTGCTGTGATGATGATGTGCCAACCTGTTGCTTTAATTTTTTCTTTTGTATGTACATTTTTTTACGAAGATCTTGTAATTCTTTTTCATTTTCTGAAATATTTCAAGGAAAAAATACATGTACGCAACATTAAGTGCATATACATATAATGACCGTTCCGATATACAATATCAGTATTGAAAATCTATAGTATATATTTGCAGTACTGATACACAATAAAAGCGTATATCAAAACACAACCAATGTAAGAAATGTAACCAAAATACAGGGTGGGCCATCTATTGGTACGTTTTTAAAAATGCGATCAAATGAGCATACATTGATATTTTTTATTAATTTTTTTTTTGTTGTGAAGCTAAAAGTATCCGCGTCAAGAATGAAAAACGATTTCGTTCATGTGGCTCCCTCTACTGGCCTTACAGTATGCCATTCGGTCACCCCAATTAATGACATTTTGTCAAAAACGTACCAATAGATGGCCCACCCTTTATATCACTTGCTAAGTGCATCAAAAAGTTACAAACTTTTTAGAACAAGAAGTTATTTTATCATTGGATATACAAATTTTTCTGTTACTAATACCAAAGAAAATATAATATGAGTTATAAATTTTTTTAATAAAAATTTTTTCAGAATTTTTAAGAATTTCTGTATAATTTCACAGTTTTTCAGAAACAATATTAAGAATCTATATTTTAGATCGCATATGTGAGAACACAATCAATATTAGAAATTAAATGCCTACAACGGTCAAAGTTGGATCTTTAATGCTTAAATAATTCAATTGAATTATATATATGTATACTATATATAATATATTATTACATATATACTATACATACACATATATCATATTCATAGTCATTCGAACTGCACGAACATTGCGAACCAACAATTTTTAATAATAATTTGATGCTCAGGCATTATATTAGAAAGATATTAATATACTGAAAAGTGCTTGATAATTTAATTTAATTCGTGATGTTATTATTACAGTAGTTTCATTGTATTTATAAGTTTGAAAACTAATTCAGCGCGCGTTTGAATGACTACAAATATGGTATATATATGTTGCAGCTTTTTGAGAAATTAGCCTTTTTACGAAAAGGTTAGCTTTATGCAAAATGGCGTCTTTTTGCGAAATCAACGATCGTTCCTTTAAACTGACGCACTTTAGCCTTTTCGCGAAATGTGTTCTTATAAACATGTGAATGCGTCAACAAAATGGATGTCCTGCTCATTCTGTACGGATTATTACTGAATTGCTAAACAGAAGATTTGGAGATCGTTGGATTGGTTGGTCAGAAAATAACAGATGGGCCGCACGTTCCTCAGATTTAATACCGATGGATTTTTATTTGTAGGAAAAGTAAAAATAACAAGTGTACAGTGAAATGCCGATAACAAGAGAAGACATGAAGAAGCGTATAAAAAGAGCTTACATTGCAATTGGTCCGAATGAAATTCGTCGTGCAATGTTATCTGTGTCGACACGTTTCAGAAAATGCGTCAATGTTCAGGATCATCATTTTTAACTTGTTGTAACGGTAAATACACAAATAAGTAAATTAGTGAAATATTCGAAAAATGTTTTTAAATAATTTATTTTCAATTATAGCTAATTTTATTATGTTTAAATAAACCTTCAATGTTTATTTACATACCGACATTTGAACGATTAGCGGTATACCAACAAGAAGAGAAGACACGAAATTATTCGAAGAGTATCTTGAAACAATTTATTTTCCATTACATTTAATTTCTATTATTGACTTTACATAATCTTAAATGATCTTCAATTATAGGTTATTGTACTCTTAAAATACTCTATCAGAATGTAAATAAAAAAACATATCATTCCATTAAAAAAAAAACAGATTTGATCTTTGCCTATTTCGCCTCCACCTATAAAACAATGATTGACATCACATTATGTGCCCCTCGAAACCAAGCAACTTTTGTTTGACATTTTTTCTTTTATGTTAAAAACAAGCGAGTTATTCAGATGACCTGTTTTAAATTCCCCTCCTTGTATATGTATATGTATATATAATA
>NW_017304207.1:350178-351067 GCF_001594115.1 Trachymyrmex septentrionalis | reverse complement strand
TATAATTATATAAAAAATTGATATATTTCATACATAATTATACATAATTATATAAAAATATGTCCATAACATTTTTTCCCGAGTGATTACTTATAAAGATATAGAATAAATAAATATTTTGTTTATTTACTAAATAATTATTATAGTTCGTGCATTGAAATATAATCTTATAATTTACATAAATAATTTACATAAATAATCTTGAATACATAATGTACTTTATATTGTATTAAAAATGAGATTTTGTTATTCATTTTATATAATACATTTCCATACATTTTTATTAAAACACAGATTTAAAAAATACTATAATTTATTAAAATAACTTATTTATTATTAAAAAAAATAACTTATGATCCAGATAATAAATTGTCATCAAATTTGTCATACCATTTTTAATGTGATTTAGAGCAATCTGTATTTTTTTCATAATTTTATTAACTTAAAATATCATTCATACAGCCTTAAGAAAACGTAAATCGTTGGCATCATTCAATAAAAAATTTTACAAGAATTGCAAAGCTAGTAACAACACATCGCAAACTGCTTATTCTGGTAAACGCAGCCATTGTTTAGACTTACCTGAACACTCGATTATTGTTCCCAAATATTCTTTTCCGCTATGATGAAATGCCACTACGTCACCTTTTTCAACTTCATTTTGAAAGATAACATTTGATTCATTACAAATTACAAGTGAATCATCATCGCTACAATGTAATAGAAACATTGTTGCGGTAGAAATTTTTCTCGACTTTTGAGGCTCAATCTTACAATGTATTTCCTGTTGCGTGATACTAATTTCTATAACAACACTACAGGTTTCAATCAGTCTCAAGTATAGCTCCCCGGGAAAAAAATATATATGGACATATTTTACATATAATTA
>NW_017304207.1:344672-350078 GCF_001594115.1 Trachymyrmex septentrionalis | reverse complement strand
ATATATAAAATATACTCATAATTATATATAATAATATGTAATTTTATCTAATTTTGTATAATCTTATATAATTATGTATAATTATATATGAATTTTTTTCCCGAGATCTCACACACAGAACACTTGCCACGCAGTGGAAATTGATGCAGTAGACAATCATCCTTTAGCTTTTCGGAGTCATTGAAAAGCTATAAATTGATTGGCTATATCTAAAGAGCCTTTGAGGAAGAGAGTGGCAAATTACTCTGATTGGCGCGGTCATCGAAACTCCGTCGTCATGGAAGAAATTGAAAAAAACTGGTCACGTGACCCCCGTCCTGATTGGACGCGGTCATTGAAACTCTACTCAAGTGACCAATTTGCCATTCTCTCCCTCTGAGATTCTCCAATAATATCGCGCTAATTTACAAGCATTTCCGTGTCTATTGTGCGACGGAATTTACAATAAGTGTAGTAAGCCTTAAGCCTTAAAAAATTGATCAATTCCTTAAGACTTAAGGGGAGAAATACATGTAAATGCTCGAAAATCAGTCATTTTTCGTGAATTATTTTGAGGGTGATAAAATAATTAAATCATTTTGCACTTTTGGCATAATTTAATGACATGTGTCAGGTAATTAAAAAAATTTTTTTTTGTTTTTTGATACAAAATAGCGGCGGTACAGTCCCTCCACGAAGGCCGTTTTTGCGAAAGACGTAAAACGGCTGCCATCGCCCAGCTTTTTCTATTGGTCTGAAATCAAAAAACAAAACATATTTCGATTACTGATGAGTTTAGGCATAGAGTAAACCTATAAAATTGAGAAAAAGTACGAAATCAAAAATTTGGTACGCTTTTTAATAACAAATTCGTATTTTCGCCTATTTTTTCGACAGTTATTGCCCGCTTAAAATTGTTTATTTATGCAAAATGTGTAATTATTTTAGGTTCACTCTGTGGGTAATTATGTTGACTAAAACCCCTCAAAATTTCAGCCCGATCGATTAATAATTTTTTGAGGTACAGTAGCAGCCGTTTTTGAAAACGTAGTTTCGAGAAAATCGCGTTTAAAGTTTCAGGACGATAAAACTATTGGTTTTTGCGACTTACCGATCAATCAGCGATTCCAGGTGCATACAATAGCTCTTCAGCTTCCTCGAAAAGCTGATTATCTTCCAGTTGTTGCTGTTTCCTGGCAGTACGGGCAGCTTTTGTCTCGCTTTGGCTCATCCTGTTCTGTCGTGTAACGCGAGCTTCGTCCGTATTTTTAGCAAAATTGAGAGCTTGATTTCCGACAACGATGTCCAGTTGGTTCATCAGCCTCAATATTGAATTGTAGCCTTCGTTGAATACTCCGGCTGCAATGCAGGCTAATAACTCGATTATTTTTTGGCCAGAATGTAAGTGTTTGGGGGTCAATCGCCAGATGGTGGAGTTAAAGCTTTCGTTGGCGTTCTGAGTGTGACCACCCAAGCACCTTTCTAGAAGATCTTCTCTAGATAAATTCTCGTATATTGGTAAGAGGAAATCTAGAATGGCCTTGAAAGTTGCAGAGTCCCCATCACCAATGTAATTGCTGTACTTGACGCCGAAGTTCTCTTCCGATCTGGAAAACATCTCTTTCACTGAATCGACTTCCATCTTTCCCGCCGAGCCATTGTGATTTTTCGTACACTCTTCTTCGTGATCTTGTAATCATGTCTGATATTGTACAGTATGCATTTTCTTTTTCCAGGACGTACAAGCATGGCAATAACTGCTTTTAACGACAAAATCAATTACTTTGCCGGTGGAGTAACCGATCAGCGTTGTGACGCCATACAGTGACTTGAACCCGCGTTTTTTGAACCGTCATGAACCGTCGAGACTTTGATATGTTTTTCAGGTCTTCCATGTTCGATGTTTTTTGCTATTTCTTCTTGAACAGCTTTTTGAGATAAAACCTTGAACGAAGACTTGGCAGCTTCATGAATATGTTCTACGATTTTCGTGTAACTGCTTTGACTGAGCCCAGTACACATGTCCATGAGATTACAGAATACATTTATTCCCTCTCTTGCAATGCCCAAAAGTCTCATGATAAATACAATTCTTCGATTTATTTCGAAGCCGTTATGAATAAAAGGTCCTGAATTTATTTCTGTATGACCGCAGCGACACGAAACGACAATTTTAAATCCTAGTCCTCTTTGTCCTGACTCTTCAAAATGTACGCTTTGCTTGCACTTATAACAAATTAAAATTTGCGACAAAGCAGTAAAAACAGTCACAAATTCAATTATTTTGTACGTGTGACTCGAACGAACATCGTCACTACTTGCAGTATGCAGTTTTTTTGCACTTGCACTCAGTACATCGTCACTTTCACTCGACGCGAATTTTCTCCGTAAATATGTCATATTTCGACTTGATACTTCGCCAGAATACTTTTACGGGATGATACTTTTGAAATATGTAAAAAAAAAATTTCGATTTTTTTAAGATTTTACATGTATTTCTCCCCTTAAGATTTATTACATCTTTTGTAGATCCCGTTAAAAACGTATTGGCGCATACATTATGTCATGCCTATTGCACACTGAACACAAGCAGTGAGTGATATCCAATATGAACTCTGCTTTACATCTTTCATATGAAAAAGCTAAGGTCACTGAGGTCTTATTCGAGAAAAATAAAAAAATTTTATATGCTTACATATGGCAGTTAATGTCGTACATCTTTTCATTTACGTATTAAGTATTTGAACTGTAAGGGTATATCCACACACAAACTTACATAGCCGCATAGAAAATTATCCAATCACATTTTACGGATCAAGGGAGAAATTTCGAATCTAGGATTTTTCGGAAATTATCGCAATTGCTCGAAATTAAGAAGACGAGAACATCCGCTCTGCATTCCCAGTTAAGTGTAACGCCAACATCAGACGATTCTAAACTATTTACAAAGTTCATTGATAAAAATCAAAAAGATTGGGATCGTTGGATTTCGATGTATCTGTTGGTGTAACTCCGGCGGAGTTGTATTTCGCTCAAGATCTTAGGCTTCCTCTAGATCTACTTCGAGGAAATCTCCTTAAGTATGAAGCAGAGAATTCAACGAACGATTATTTAAATAAAATAAAGAAAAAGTTAGAAAAAGTTCACGATCAAGTTAAGAAACGAGGATATTAAGTCTTCTCGAACTAAGACCTGGTATGACCAAAAGGCCAGGCAGATTCATTTTGAAATGGGTCAAAAGATTTGGTTATACAATCCTCGAAGGGTGAGAGGGAAAGCTCCTAAATTGCAGAGTAGCTGGGAAAGTCCTTATTGTGTGGAAAGGAAGCTTAGAGGGATGTTGTTTACTGCATTCGCAAGTTGAACAAGTATAAAAATAAAATTGTACATACAGACAGGTTGGCACTGTATCTTGAGAAGCCCGTGGAATAGATTAAATAAACAGATATCAATTCAATAAAGCAGAGTCTCGTTATAGTGTCACTTAGCTTATTAATATGGATTTATTTTGCACCGCAAGCACGGTGAGATTTCCTTTTAGTTACAGAAATGCCGAATATCAGTTTGAACTTACTTTGGCGGTACTGCAACGTTCGTGGGCTCGTCACTCGACGAGAGGAAGAGTAGTGTACTACTACTGGCGTGCTGCAATATCAACAGCGGCGAAGAGCCCAGCTGAGGAAGCGGTGTCTGGAGGAGTCCATCGGATGGAACAATATCGGCGAGAAACTCATTTAGCGACAGGTCTTTTTTTTAAGAAAACCGTCTCGCTCGCAGTTTTTGAACCGTGGTTTTTCCGTGAGACGTAGGGCGAATACCGAGGGGGGGATTGGGGGCAGAGGTACTACGGTATATCATTTTTTTGTCCCCTCCCCCTTTTCCGAAAAGAGAAGAACTAAGAGCACAAGACCTCAAAAGAAGAAGCAAGAGGTTCCCTTCATGAAGATGGGGGGATGCCCGAGCAGGTTTCGTCCACGGGGGAGTAGCTATCCTCTGGGGAGAAACTGAAGGGGGGTCCTGCTCGGAAGAGAAGGCCTCAAAAATAAGCCTCGAGAGGAAAGTCAAACCTCAAGGAGACCAAAGCTCAAAAAAACTTGCAGCAGCAGGGAGCACAGTAGAGAGCGGGAAATTGGTCAGGAGGGAACTCCGAATTCCTTTGAGAGGCCAACGTTCTTGAAAAAACCATAATTGTCGGGATGACAATTTAAGAGAAGGGGGGCAATGGTTACGCTTGTGCTGTGCCGACACCGTAGATCGCCACTCGTGAAGTCCTGAAAGTCGTGTTGCGACACATAGCTCTGTTATTTAACAAGATCGGCAGATTTGGACGTTGTCGCTGTGCTCCGACGTGTCTCTCGATCCCCTTATCTTCGCGATGTTCTCTGTTCTCTCTGTTCGGCATCAATAAACATTCTTGTTCTTGTTCTTAATTGTCGTGTCTTTATTTCGGTGATTCGGGAGTGCGTGTGCGTGTCTGCGAGAGTGACCTCGTAAATCGGTCGCGCAAGCATTACAATATTAATACCAATAACATTAATGCTAATTACAATATTAATACCAATAACATTAACGCGCGCGCGCGTGTGTGTGTGGTATGTGTATGTGCTTTGTTAAAATAAATTCCTCGTAATATCTTTTATTACTTCCTCATACAAATATCTTGCTAGCATAGGTTCGCACACGATCCTGTCCCGGATTAAAAGGATTAAGTTCCTTGACCTAAAATAGGATCCACGATCGCACGATTCTTGAAACTGAGTCATAGCGTCTTATCAAGACGTTGGCTTACGTTTCAGAATCATCTAGGTACGTTTGACTCGCTCCATCTCCTTTCATGCGGATGCGTGCGAAACAAAGCGTCTGCTCTAATGTCCTTCCACACTCCATCCTTCCTATTCCCTCTTTTTTAAACCCATTTCCGGAGTTTGGATGAAACATATGTCCTAGGTAGCAAAGTATCATCTGTTTGACGTAATTAATTGGTCATTCTTAATCAATCTGACGTCCTATTATCGTAACCATGGATTTGTTATAGTGACATAACGTCATATTTACCAACGGAAATACGTCGTTATAAATGTTTATAGAACTTCATGCTACGCGGATCCAAATTATAAATAACGCAGTTATGCATATATTTCTTAATACTTTCGCAATAAAGATTTGAACGTGCATACTCAATAGATAATATGCCTAAAATCAGCTTTGATATGCCTGAGCATGCCTATCAGCTCTGACATTTACATATTCCTCAATTAGTCGATGATGGCGCAACACATCTTGACATCCAGTCTGAAGTCGCTGCTAGCAGTCCATGTTATGTCAAAGATATTCCTAGCATGGACTCGAGTCCAAACATTGTAATCATTTACACATAAGCACACATTTCCGATATTGTATATAAATAAAGAGTTCATCACAAGTAAG
>NW_017304207.1:325364-344572 GCF_001594115.1 Trachymyrmex septentrionalis | reverse complement strand
AAACATTGTAATCATTTACACATAAGCACACATTTCCGATATTGTATACCAAATAAATAAAGAGTTCATCACAAATAAATGAGATTATATTACGATAATATATCTCATCCAATTATAAGGCTGGCTGTATTAGAATCATTGCAGATAGAGAGAGAGAGAGAGAGAGAGAGAGAGAGAGAAAGATGCTTTAATTTAAAAAAAAAAAGAACCGTTCCACTAACATGAATAATAAGCAACGAATGCAAATTCGACGAATCTGCTCATTCATATTATTCATGAATTTTGTAGGAATAGCAAAATGTGAATCTAAAATCATAAATATAGCTTTTCACTAATTTTTAAATATTATAATGCATATTATTATTATTATTATTATTACTATTATTACATTATATACTAATATTGTATAATACAATTTATATTTTTATCATCCTGCTTACAAGAGTTGTACCAACTATATCTTATAAACATTGATACAATTGTATTTTTGGTAAATTAAGAAGACTGCTGATATTTCATGTGTTGTATGATAAAGTTTTTCAAGCCTATTGATTGGCTACAAGACAAAGAGGTTTTCAGATCTCTATTCTGCAGCCAATCAACATGCTTAAAAAGTTTGTCATACGACACATGAAATATTAAGCTAACAATCGAGTGACAATGATAACAATTTGATGAAATACACAAAATGATCGATAATAATTTTATAAATCTTTGGAAAAAACAATATCTTGCTACTTTGCTTTTGTACAAGTTTTTTCTTTTAACTCCCAACAAGATTCCCAAAATTCTTTAAGTCTATTGTCTCCATTAGAACAAAAGTGTCGAAAATCCTGTATGATTTTCTTCTGGAAAAATTCATCGCCCGCCGAAAGAGACAACGACTTCCACTTACGGCTTACCATATGATTCCAAGACCATAAAAAGCCCATCTAAAATTAATAACAATTATAATTTTTATTAGGCAATTTGATTGCTAGATTTTTTGTCATCTGATGTTAAGTGTTTTAAAAAAATATGCTGTTGAAAAAAAAATGTAATATAAATCTAAAATCTATTTGATTAATTCTCTTCGTATTTCATTCAGAAAAAATATATTATTAAATTTAATTCTTATTACACCGGTAATTATTAATGCATGAAAATTTAAATAATCGTTCAAGTATACGATAAGATTACTTACTTTCCTATCTGTGCTATGGTCATCCTTTTTTCCACCAACATGTCTGGTAATGTACGCTTCGTGCGGACTAGACTGATCCGGATGAACCGGATATCTTTTTTGTCCTGTATTTCGCCGCACGACATTGGTAGCAGTTCGCGGACGCGGCCGAGTATTCGTACTGAATGGCACTAATATAAATGCATTGCCAGTGATATGAACGTACTGACGATCATTTTCGGTATTTTCGACTAAGCATGACATGAAGCCAAATCTCTGCAGAATTGCTTCTTGGAATAAAAATAACCTTTGCGCATAGGTATCTTCTCGGAATTCTGCAAATTTGTATCAAATAAAACAATTTGTTTTTTAATAAAACTGATAATAAAATCAAATTAATTTAGAACAAACCTTCAAAGAGGTGCCGCTTATTTGTCATTAAGCATTCCGTATCAAGTGGTATAAAAATAGGTCCTCTAAGAGGATCACTCTTTAGAGTATATGGTAGCGCCAACAAATCGCTGGGAATTGGTACCATCTGTATCCCACACATTTGAGCTTTGCGTTGCCAAACGAATATCTTACAGACAGATATTGATTATTAGCATTGATTCTCATATTCTAATAACAAAATTGTAAAAGAAGAGATAGATCGATATTTACCAGATCAGCCACTATACTGCCTGATGATGCTACCCATTGTACTACGAGTTCGTAAGAATTATCTACTTTATAAATAGACTGATATCTTAAATGACCCCACTCGATCCTATCACTTTTATTATTGATATCAATATCCAAATGAGTGTGTTTATACAACGGCACTGAAAGAGAACAAATTATATAAATAATTCGCGTTTTTTATATATATCTATACTTCATTGATCGAATCTTGACAATTATTTTACAAATATTTTCTTATATGATATATGATTTATAAAAATCATTCATTAAAAATTAGAGATTAACTCTTGTCTTTTTTTTTGTAGATATTTGTGATGTAATATGAAGGTGAAGACACATAAATCATATATTGAATATTTTTAGTGTTACCTGTCCAATTTCTATCATCCATTGATTCAGTTAAATCGATATCATCTCTCAGAAAAGATGGAACATTGGATTCATCAATAGTGTCGCAACTAGGAATTGTAGATACTGTGGACACTGTTGTTGAAGATGTTGGTTCACACCAGCCTTTCGATGGTCTCATCTCTATTTCTACCCATTCATTCTCAAAACTTTGCAAATTCCCGAGCGGAGCGGAATAGTCTGCGGCTATTGTAAAAAATGCAATTACATTGCGAATCGTTGAAAATTCGATCGTATTTACCTTTTTGATTTTCTTTATCCTGTACGATGTGATACAAATAAAATCCGAGGACAAAGGGTTGTGAGAAGTCACCGGATGCATGACATATCAATTTGTCTTGAATCATTCCCTGCACAAAAAAGATAAATTATTTTTTATGCATAATCTGGAGACACGATGTCTCGGCACTGAGATAAGCATCGTAGCGCGAGACACTGCTCTTTTACGCGAGCTGGCGAGTTGCGGCAGATCTGGAGACTGTAGATTCTTAGTAATGGCTGAATTGATGAAGTTCTATATACAGGGCCCAGCCGAATAACATGTAAACAAAAATATATAGAATAAAATTTTTCGATTTTCTGCTTAGTTCCCGAGAAAATCGAGTTTGAAAATCCGCTGCGTACTTATGCGGCTAAGTTACGCTTTCGTCGAGCGACGTATAATGCGTATAATGTTTATAAATGTTTACACGGAATGTAAAAGCTATTAGGTTAAAGGAAAACACGAAGAAAATTTTTAGTGAATAAAATTTTATTTTATCAATTATAGTATTGCTGGAACTGTTGTCCTCGTTGTCAGATACATAACTGTATGAACATAACCATCTAATTATCGATACCTGAACTTTCGGCAACGTAGAGCGTTGTTTATAAACACTATATGCGTTATATGTCGCTCGACGAACCGTAGCCTAGCCGTAATAGCACGTATCCAGCGGATATTCAAACTCAATTATCTCGAAAACTAAGCAGAAAATCAAAAAATTGTATTCTATATATTTTTTTTTTATCTTAACAGCAAATATATGTAGTTTAGGGGAGCCCCCCCCCCCCCACCAATGATCTTGATCTTGATATATGTTGTTAAGGTCATGACCCTGAGTGACCTTGAAAAAGTTTTAACCGTCGGACATTACTCCTTAAAAAGTTATAAATAAAAGAACTAAGAAATAACGTATATGATCTCTTTTCCACCATATAAAAGAAATTTTCTGTTTCAAAAGTATATTTTATAACTTTTCATGCGAAGCGACTCCCACCCCACCTCTCTCTTTGCTTGGGGAGGGGGGGGGGCGCACGACTTTCACCTGAAATGACTTCCACCTCATTTCCCCCATAGACATAATAAGAATAGACCGAGCGTGTCCTCTATTTTGGCATGGAGATCAGGTAAAAAAAGACAAAGAGCAAATATTAGACGAAGATCAAGATATTCACACCTTACTTCTCCTCCCAACTCGTTCCTAGTCACAAAGAGAAAGCTACACGGCATCTATTGTCCGTCCTTTTCTACTTAGTCTTCACATTTCAAACTTCACGCTCAATTTATTCTTATTATGTCTATGATATCTCCCCTCTGCTTGGAGATGCACGACTTTTACCTGAAGTGACTCCCATCTCACCTCCTCCCTTGCTTGTGGGGACACGACTTTCACCTGAAGCGACTCCCACCCAACGAGTGACGTCTGACGATTAAAACTTTTTCAAAGTCATTCAGGATCATGACCTTGACAACGTATGTCAAGGTCAAGGTCATTGAGTGGGCTCCCCTAAACTACATATATATTTACTTTACTTTTTTTATAAGAAATCATATCGTGCTCACTTTTATATATTATTCGGCCGGACCCTGTATATCGATAGCTACGCAATCGATAGCTACCGCTCGGGTTGTATAATGAAAGTACTTTTATTTTTTTCTGCGTGTCCTATGAACGGAGATATTGCGACGCAAACCTCTAAATCTCTGAATTTTACTATCATTTTAAGAAACGTCATCATTATCAGGAGACGCGGTAGTGTCTCAGCGCTAAGCCAAGTAGGGTAAACTTTTGAAAACGTCAAATGCCCGATTCTCATGAATTTTAACAGAAATACTCTAAATGATGTTAAATGACTGCCCTTAAATGAATTTTCACTGAAGATTTATTGCCAAAAATGTTTGAATGACGTTATAGAAGTACTTATTATTTTTAGTATATTACATGTTTATCACGATTTAAATTATAGCAGTTAGGCACGGGAGACACAAGTACAGAAAGAAAATATAATAATAATCTCATCCCCATCTGCCCCCCTGCTTAGCGGTGCCCGATTTTCACGCGAAGCGACTCCTATCTCACCTCTCCCCTTGCTTGGGGAGCGCGAAACTTCATCGCAAAGCGACTTTCACCCCACTTCCCCACTGCTTCATGGGCATTCGACTTTCCATGCAAAATGAGTTTCATCTCACCCTCCCTTCCCTCGTCTAGAGGCGCACAAAAGTGGGGTAGATCTTCTTGGAGGTCCAGGTCAATATCAAAGTCTTTCGGAAGTGATTTAGAGTCAGCTGTATACAGGTAATCCATTCAGGTGATATATGTTGTATTAAGAAACCAACACCAGTCTGAGGATGTTTCATGGCTTCCAACTTTACTTAAACATTTTTGGTGTTAATTTTCTTATCGGTGAAAATTCATTTAAGGGCATTTATTTGACGTCATTTAAAGTATTTTGCCAAAATTTATAAAAATCGGAGGTTTATCCGAGGAGTATCTGTATTCAGATAGTAGTGTGGCGCTAAGATATTATTAACGTCTATTAATAACAGTATTGTTGTCGTCGATCAGCAGAATGTACAGCTACAGCGTCTGGCGCCAAATGGTGCGAGAGATGCTAATCAGATGCCGTTCGAGTTGTGACGTTAGCGGTTAGAAGCTCGCGGCGATGTGCGCGGCAGTTTCTACGCATCAAGCTATCGATGGGTGCAGTCCGAGTTATGCACGAAGCGCATGATATATCGTTTTATTCTTCTTTATTACTTGGTAAACAATAAGGACAAATAATGCATCATGCGCTTCATGCGTAACTGAGAACGTACTTAATGACGGATATTCGGCACTTCATAAATTAATATCTCGATTGCGAAAATTGAGAAATGGTCAAGAACTAAGCATCAACGAGATACTATTAAAGACCATCGGCCCTGGGCAAATGCTCGTGACTATCAATGGAGCATGAGGATAATTAAAGAATTATGACATTTACCGACAATTAATAAAAATTTATGATTATTAACATAAATATTTTGTATAAATAAATATGCATACTTTTTTAATGCTATAATATCTTACATATTGCCTAAAAATTACAATTTTTTTCTCCGCAGTTATCATTTCTATTGATAAACAAAATAATAACATTAAAATCACAGTTTTTAATAAAAATCGAATATTATTAAGTTTTAAACATATATATCTACGAATAAATATGTATGTTTAATAATAAATCATGAAATTAGTACCGTATTAGTTTCTTACTTTTACCCACATAGCAATGTATTTTCTCAGGATAATTTGATCAGATTGATTCCATTCTGATCCAAAATATTAAATCGTCCATATAATTAGCTCAAGACATTTGTAATTATCATTGTACTAATATAAAACGTTCCTAGGATATCCTATTTTAATCCGAAAAAATTTTGATCACTATATTGATAAATTGCATTTTTCATCTTTTGACACATATATGTCATATACATTTACGTAATTTACCATTTTGAAAAAATCGCTCCGAGAACGTTCCAAACTTCAATCAGCTATGTTTTCTAATTATACAAAGATATGTAAAGATATACAATGTGAACAATGTACGCAATATATTATATGTGTGTAAGTTAAGATTAACTATTATGATAATATCAAATTCAAATTGTAAACTGCATTAGATAATAAAATTTTTCTAAATTTTTACCTTCATAATATTAATACCATGTTCAATTTCCATGCCCCCTTCTACATGGTTATTTAACCATTGGATTGCATCGGCGCTAACAAATGTTTGGCTAGGGAGCGAGGGATGTTGTGTTAAGAAACCAACACCAGTCTGAGGATGTTTCATGGCTTCCAAAATTTCCACGTTTGTTGCATTGCTTTTTATCTTGGTTAGCTCCTGGTTTGCACTGTAAATAGTTATATAATAAAAAATTATATATATCATATAACAATAATAATTAAAAGGACTTTGTATTTAAAAAAATATAACAACGAAGAAATTCAAGGCACTATACAATTACTATATCACGAACGATAATTTGCATATTTATATATTTATTTTATCAAATTTTTCATGTTCGTGTTAATTAATATATCCAAAGCTTCTCACGTTCTCGATCCGTTAGGATATATCGCCTTCATTAAATTGGTTTAAGTTTTCGCATCTGTATGTAATTTATTTGATTAGATACAATTTCGATAATCTGAAAGCGACTTATTTTTTATGAACTGCTGATAAAACAATCTGTGAAAGAACCCCGCACAAAACTTAAGGGTTTTGGTCAAATAGCTTTAAATTTTAATACTTTGTAACTTATGTTAAGCTGATTAAAATTCTTCACGAATATGAATCTCCAAATGTCTTTTTGTTCTAGGATCTTTGGAAAGTCTTTACATTTTATATGAAAAAGTACAAACAATCGAAATAAATTCTTTTTTACTACACTTGTACCAATGGTATGTTTATAATTTTAACTTTGCGTTTTCGGAATTACCCGGAAACAACATGAACGTGATGGGCGTCTTTATTCTTCTGAGATGCTTAATTTATATGAGTTCCCTTGGTTCTCATGAATAGCGTGCGTGAATCTTCTTGGAAATTCTAACATGCTTCTTGGAATTAGAAAATAAAGTAAGGCTTTTTTTTCAGGATGTCTTATACCGTAATAATATTTTTCGAAATATTAAAAAATATAATACTTTTTTCGTGATATTATGTTCGACAGTTTTTCCGTAACATACATGTATTACTAGGCCTAGTGTCCGGTTGCATATTTTGACCGATTTTATTTACTGTCATCCTCCTTTTGTTTCATAGCATTTATATTGCGCGTAAAAACATAGATCGGGTTCAGGAATCTAGACGACGATCTATATATGGAATGGTGGTGGACTCCACACATGTGAATTTCATGTGTGGAATTTCCAACACAAAAGGAAAAATATAAATGATGGCGGGAAATGTACAGCTTCAACCAATTATCCGATTGACATTTTTTCCCATATAAAATAGACAATTTTTATGAGGCCGTAAACCTAGAAATGTCATAAATTTTCCAAAATAACTATTTCTTTAAACAGGTTGAAAATGAAAAAAAGTTCGTGAAAATTGACACTTAATTTCAAATAGATGCCATTCTGTAAATTTTCAAATTTTTCAAATAAAATGATTTATGGCTTCACAAATTTAATATATTTTAATAATTTCATTGATTTTTTTGTTTCAGATAAACTGTCGAGATTTCTCACCAATTGGCTACGTACTGCACGCTCTAATGCACCCGTAGGCTACAGCCGCAATTTTCTACATTTGTAAAAATAAAAAAATTATTTTTGTATGTTGAAATATAAAAAACATAATGCAAAAAATCATTTCAATATCTCTTTCCTTCCCTGAAAAAAATTGAGAAAAAATACATAAATTTTAGAGCTCTAGACTAGAACCTCCCCTTAAGCACTTGAAGAGAAATGAATGAACGACAGTTGTCTTGAAATGACAAGGTCATTTTGTACCATAATGGGTGTGTGTGTGTGTGTGTGTGTGTGTGTGTGTGTGTGTGTGTGTGTGTGTGTGTGTGTGTGTGTGTGTGTGTGTGCGCGCGCGTGCGTGTGCGTGTGCGTGTGTGCGCGCGTGTATACATCTGTATAAATATATAAATATGTAAATAGGAGATGACTTTACCACTGTTGGTCCCAAGTTCAAATAAAAAGGAAATAGATATCTAGTCACTTATCATTATTTTTTAAATAACAGAACTTTTTCGTTGCTATTTATCAATATACATATTATAGTTGATATAAATCGAATTTTAAAATACAAAATAATTCGTAAAGAAGATTAGGTGGAAAGCAATAATTGATGTATTATTGTATTTTCAAGTTTTCAAATTTTTCATAAGATTATTAATTTTTTTGTAACAAATATCCTAATGAAAAATATAATCTAATTAACGTTTTGTAGTGCAATATTACTCGCATTTTATCCAATTGGAATTAATTTCTAAATCATTGAGGCATAACTGACAGTGATTTTATAATGATGCGAATAAGGATTTTATTCACTTTAATTCAATGTACCAATTTTTTCTTAAATCTGGCATTATCATAACAATTATTTTTTGTATCTACGAAGAAAAATATATAAGAAAATATAGAAATAAAACGATCCCCGAGTGGTCGCGAAATCCTCGAAAATTGGTACTCTCTTTATTTAGACTATTTTTCTGAATAAGATCTTTCAAAGATCTTAGAGAAAAAAACTAAGGCATTTGGAGGTTTGTGCCCGTAAGGACTTTTAATCAACTTGGCATGAGCTACAAAATATTAAAATTATTTGAAACAATGACCAAAACTTATTTCCCATGAGATTTGTACGGAGTTTCTTTATGTATCTGCATCGCTGAGGACGATTCCGAAAAGAGTTGAAACATTTGATTAGAATAAAGATAGCATGTCTTTAGCAAAGTAATAAATAAGTTTATTTCAAAAATTTTTGTGTTCATCCGCGCTGTACTCTCATTTCTTGTTGTATTTTTTCATTATTTGTTGTTGAATTTGTTTATATTATATAGATACTATAGATATTTAATATAAAAACTACTAATATACAAAGCTACAGTCTATCCAGAAGATTCATTACTTATTTTAAATGCGAAACAAGATGAGAACTGTCTTCTTAAGTAAAAATCACAGAGAAAACAAATAACTCTTCGTCTCTCATAAATCTCATAAATTCTATAATTAAAGATTTGTTCTATTATAAATTGATAAGTCATTAATTGTAAATATTGATAGTAATTAATGCAACTTAACTCCAAATGTTTCGTAATAAACCAAATGAATGATTCTGTATACAAATATCAATACTCTTAAATAAAGTATCCAAACGCAAGTTAACGCATATTATCATTTTACCGTTAAATCAAATTAATATCGTAAATTAAAGCAAATAATATCCTTGTACCTGTCGTCATTAGCATCAAAATGATCTTGCTGCTGTTGCTCGAGCGACAACGGCAAAACAGCTTCACTGGCAGGTGATACGCGTCCTCTGTCCATTACTTTAGAACCAGATCTGAATCACGTATAAAAATAGAGAACATTTATTAAATTATTATACTAGAGCGTAGAAAAAAATGCAAATTCTACGAAGCTATTTATATGTTAATGCTATCTAAAACAAGCAAAAATATTTTATTTTATTATCAAATTAAATTTAAAAAATCCTTACAAAAACAGTTCTCTCGCTTTTTTATTAATTTAAATTGCAAAAGGAATAAGAGAGTGAGACCAACCTGTTTGGCACGTGGCGAGGAGTGTCGAGGCACGTGCGGGCAGCCGCAGCGGTATTCACTACATGCCTCTCCTGTACAGAGGAGCAACAACCCCGTCACTCCCTCACTCACTACCAAAATATTCTAAATGATCACATAGAGCATACATACATATGCTGTTAAATTTAAGCTTTTGCATCTCATTTGTCCTCAGTACGTTGTGTATGTATACTTTCTGAACCAGGCATTAATCAAACAAACAGAAAAAGATGAAAGAAGCTGAAAGGTACAGAAACTATGTGGGGGATTTAAACTCTCTCGCTTTCTTCCTAATGCGTCGCACCTACTCCATATCGAATAACATCGAGATGATATTAATCAAAGTGTCGCGGCGGTTGTTACCAAAGCCCAAGGTGAATAAAAGTGCGGGACAAGAATAATTTATTATAGTACATGTAATACGCAATGACATTCAAAAATATTTTATAAAAATCACGCAAAATAAAAAAAGACATGCACGATAATAGTGCGGTCGAAAACGTTGTACGCTACGTTTATGTCAGATGTATCGGTGCATCCTTTTTTTAATTGTGCTTCTGAATTTAACAAAAGTATGGAGCAATCACCGAAAGCGTTAAACTGAAAAGAAATTGATTTAATATACGGAATATATATCCATACACACTATAAAACAATGTCAAACTCTAATAAAGCATCAAAGAATAGTTTAGTGATCATGTTATGTTCATGCTTCATATTATCACCGTGTGCATTTTAGCATTAACTGTCCTCACTGAAAAAAATCACGTCATGTAGTTGCATGATGAAATCATGTAATTAAAACATGTAAATTACGTAACGGTTCCAAATCAATACATGATTTTTTTAAATTACATAATTTGAAAAGTCACATGATGATATATATTTTTTCTTCTATTTCTATCATTTAATTCTTCAAAATTCGATAACTATAATATAAAATCACATGATGGGTAAAATTATTACGTGAAATTATTAAGTGATTTACATGTTTTAATTACAAAATTTCATCATATAACATTGTAACATGATTTTTTTCAGTAGGTATTGTTCTTTCTCCATCTTTGTTCAAATCAAATATATTCTTGTACTGGAGTTAACAAGTAAATCCTACTTAACATCAAATGCACACTAAAAATATGTAGCATTAGTAAAATAATATATGTTTCGCAAAATCAATAAGCCAGTTAAATATAATATAATGCAAAAGTATCCCGCTCCAGCGGATACTCGTACATAATAAACCAAGCAAGAATGAAAATTATTGACACACCAATTTGAAATAGTCCACTGAAAAAAAAGAACAAAAGAGGAATCCGCAAAACTATGCAGTTAAAGATTGGCGCAAAGCAACAATGCTGAAATCATCAAGATAAACATATTCAAACCTTGGTCTCGGTTTCTCTGGCAGACGGTTGCTCCCGAGTCGCTCCCTGAAAGGAGAGCTGCCAACTAGATTGGTCTGGAAAGTATGATGATATGTAAGAGTAATTGTGAATGATAATGATCAAGCTGATGATATCGTGAACATGTATATATAACTAAAATGCGACGTTCAACATTAAAAAGTGTCTTGTACAAGTGTATTAAATCGTGTGTGTGTGTGTGTGTGTGTGTGTGTGTGTGTGTGTGTGTGTGTGTGTGTGTGTGTGTGTGTGCGTGTGCGCGCGCGCGCGCGCGCGCGCGCATATACAAGGTGTCCCTTTTAATTTATCCAACCGGTTTTCTCAAAATCCTTAAGACAAAAATGCACAAGTTTTATGACATCAAGGAGAAAAGAAGTTGATAACATCTTATAGCGTTTTTCATTGGCAAAGTGCACTCAATGCATTTTAAAGTCGTTGTACACAAATCAACATAAAGATGTACGTCTAATAAAAATATATAAACGAATTAAACCGTAAAATTCTCAATACATTTTATTGTGCTATTTGATAAAATATACATTGGGTATTTTTATTAATTGAGACATCTTACTTTTATTCAGATTTGATTAGTATACAACAGCTTTAATGTGCACTGAGTACAGTTCTGCCAGTGGAAAACGCTATTAGTTAACCTTGATAAGATGTCCTCAAGGTTATTTAAAATTTTTTTAACGCCCCATTTTTTATTATTTATTCTCGTAGTTAACTTCAAGAGTGATTGATCTAACCTTAAGAATATCTTCTCAAGGCCAACTAAGATCACCAACTTCTTTCCCCCTTGAAGCCATAAAACTTTTTGTCTGAAACATTTTCATCTTAAACTTAAGGATTTTGAAAAAACAGGCTGGATAAATTAAAATGGGACGCACTATATGTAAAACGAGAGAAAAGTGTAAATCGAATACATCGTGACATCTGACGCATAACGGATAAGCTCGCTAAAAATCATAGATGCACATTCAATGCAAAAATATATCAAGCACGATTACAGTTATCGTGAGATTATATTGTCTTGTGTAAGCTGGCCTGATCATTCCAGGTAACACGTATCAAAGAAGGGATTCTATCGAGAAATTCGTATACATCTAGCCTTAAGAAATAAGGTAAAATTACACCAGCTGAAACCATTCCACATCCAAATAAAAAGAGATTTTTCAATTATAAGTTTCCAAAAAAGATGACAAAATATTATGTATTATTTTTTCGTAATAGTTTGTTTCTTTCCGAATGATCTCGAAATCTTCTTTTTATTGTTCTGCAAAATTATTTTTTCTGTTGCAACTTCAGTTCATCCGTAATATTCTATATCAAGAATGATATATAAGAATGAATATACAAGTTCATAGATAATTAAAGGAGAGCTCTCCAAGAAATTTTCTTTTATTATATCCCGCGCGTAAAGAATTCAGAAGCTCGTATGAACGAGAATCTCAACAATTGGACTCAGTGTATCGAGGCTATAGGAAGGAAGGATGTACCTGGTTAGTGAGGAATATCAGGCTCGTGCTGTGCCTGCGTCTGGTCAAATGAGAGGCAGGATCTCTTGGAGGGACACCACCTAGAGCTGTGGGGCTCTGAAACATATCATGCTGAAAACCCCTCCCCGTACAAACATTCCAGCTACAAGTCTCTACTTATCGCATACCTATACGTAACACCGCATTTGCAAATTTATTTATAAGCAGAGACCAATTGTGATTTCGTAATCGTTACTTTAATCTATTCTATCTTTAATCTATTATCAACGCGTACGTATCATAAATACTTTGATATGTATTTCGGAACGATCGTATATGTAGTATAGGTATAAGAGTATAAGTATTATATCGTTAAGTAGTAAATTAATACTGCTGAGAATGTTGCTATTGTACATGTTAGGCTAACGCAAAGTGTCAAAACAAGTTTTGTAAAAAGCCGTGCATTTTCTTTTAATAATTTCTAAATAATGAGATATTTTAGTGTCTTTTATTCTCTTCAGCATGTTGTAGAGCAATGTTTTATCTATACATAATTAAGTTTTGTCAGAAACTATTATTTCGCTAATAAGAATTAATACTTTATGCCACAATAAATATGCTCACAGAAACTGCGTAATTCAAAAGTTAATAAGGTATAAATAATTAACAAAAGCACATTAAAATAAGTCTGCGCAAATCAATAAAATATGAGCATGCAACATTCAAATGTAATATAGAGGAGATATTTCAGAAAATATAATTTTTATATATTATTTTCCTGTACATATATATACAAAGTGTCTCAATAACTATTACCGCCTTAAATATCTTCGAATCTACAAGCTTCAGAGGAAAATTTGTGTAATAAAATGCACGATACGAAGGGGGCTATCATATAACGGTAATAATTTTTGTTCAGATGGAGGCGCTTCGGAGATTTTAAGATAATCGTTTTTTAAACTGGGACTATATAATTTTTTTTTTTACGTAATATAATTTCTCTAATTATTATGCATAATAGAATATTTAGTTAGAGATACAAAAAATCTAATAGTTTTGAGATTCTTCTCAGTACTATTGCTCGTACTAAGCTTGCAGTGGCTGAGCGTAGTGACTTCTCTCATATGCCTGTCGTGCGCATGCTGGTTGTACACACTCATGTGAGACCTACAGTTTAACGTCGATTCCAAATGATGAAATTTTGTTAAAGAAGTGCTCTTGGGATACTTTCAGTGGGTGCAAGGATACTTTCGGTGGGTTGTTGTTTCCTTCCGAGAGGAGACACAAGCGTATGACATATTTTGATTCTACCAGAAATCGAACTCGGGATCTCTAACATAGCAGATCAATGCGCTGTCTGCTCTACCATACTCGCAGTTTTGACATATTTTATACTTTATTGTGGAAAATATTGACATGAAATATTAAATACCTCGAATCATATTATATAAAAAATATAAAAAATCATAATATGTAAATGTTACATCCAGCGGATTCCTACGGCTCTTTTCTTTCGTGGAGATCTGGAGTTCGTTGAATATAGAGACAGCTGCGAGTAACGAACAAATTGAGCTGTTACAGCCTAGAAAGGGCTAAAAATTGTCTTTCCTTACGTTAAAAACTAAAGCGAAGAATCCAATATTTCCTTATAAATGTCACTCGGGGATAAACTAAAAATTAGTGCACGTGTGCGAGCGATGGAGCCAAAAGGACACCGAATCTGTGCCCCTCGGACACCGCAACTAAAAGAATAATAATAAATATGTTTTTTGGGAGCGTAGGATCGGCGCCAAGATACTTTTTAATGGTGAAGTCGCGAATAATTCTCACGAGCCCGCGATCGTAAAATCTAGAAGTGACACGCGACATTCTGGGGGAGCGGCATTTGGTGGGCCCATGCCAACATTGCACATACGCTTCCTTAACATACCCCTTGTACATAATTTTAGTGAAAAGCCATAAAGTTTAAGATGACACTTGCTCTACAAAGTCCACTAATATCTTCTTCTTCCCCAAAACGTATTCCGAATCTCGATCAATCCTAAAGCGAGAAAAAATCCTACTACTATTTAACAAAACCTATTCCATCAATCCGAACTCAAGTAATCGGGGGAGATTAGTTTAAAATCGCGGTTTCGCGGCCCTCGAGGAGATTTTTTTAGGAGTTCCCAAAGGCGAAAGTTATGTTGGGACTTTTGGGAAAGACTTCGATTCTCGAAGACCTTTTTCCCAGTGATTAGAGTCGATACAAACAAGTAACCTATTCTATCAATGTAAGATCAATGGCACTAACGAATCAGGCGAATCCACGAAGTGAACCCCTACATTTGACGATCTCTCTGGCATCCCACACATCACTCTCACCAAGTAGTAAGTCTTCAATCTTACTGCAGTACCCTCCGGTGCCCCTCTTCCTCTTTTTAAAAACAAACAAATTTGTAGTGCGTTCTTGCAGTACTTTCGCCCCTCATCGCCATCGTCCAGCAGGAATTAATAATACGTGCTAACGCATCGTCCGTGTCCACTCTATCATCATGGAAAACTCCCAAGAACATATAAAATCTCTGCTAGTTCAGTCACCGCGCCGGCCCCGACTCAATCGCTGTATCTAGAAATTTCTTACTCCCCCATCTCTAACCCGTCTCCAGATTTTTTCAATGACCTCTTTCCATCCAGTCCCTCCTCTCTTTCATATCCAGCATCACCATCCCCAACTGGAGGAACCTCCCGTCTCTCCTAGCACCCCTTTAATTCCTTCCGTCCATTGATGGACTCCCGCTCGGTCCTTTTCCCCTCCTCTTTCATAACGCCAATCAATTGTTGGAATACATGTTCTAAATTCCTTCTTCCAATGATCGGGTGATAGTCCACATCGAAAAATCCACCTGTCTCTTTTCGGTCCCCGTACAAACTCTCATTCCCATCAATCCATTTTCCTTCCAATCGTACGAATTCCCTAAAATTTAATTCTCTCCTTGTTTGGGCACGCTGTGGCGTATCCCAGAATTTTCTCTTAGAGGTCGTCATCTTGCTCTGACTCGGTACTACGTTTTGTTCGGAATGGATTGTGATAATGTTTAAAATAACTTTGATATAATATAGCACATTTACTTCTTACAACAAAATGGCGGACCGTCTTCTTGTAACCTCGAATACAGATTCGCAATTATCACGCTGTGATCGATCATCTACGCAAGCGCTCAGGATCTCCTTACTCGATTGATATACATGAGTGATCTCTTTTCAGTCACACTAGAGAGAAACCTGAGAGAAGACGTGACAGCCCAAAACCTGTAATCGCAAAATGCTGCCGCGCACTACTGCCCTCTGACAAAGTGGACGTAAACTACATAGCAACGTCCACTTTTCTTAGAGTACATCGTCCGTTTTACAAGGCTGGAGACAATAAATCGATATTTGTATAATATTTTTTTATAATATTTTCGTATAATCGTGTTATATATAGCACGATTATATGACTCAACTGAGACCGAACAATCCTCCCTTTCCAAACCCTCCGCACCCTATATAACGCCTGCGTTACACATACGCTCACGCACACTTATGTGCACAAGTATATAAACATAACAAACCAAGAAAGTTGTATTGTGCATGGTCTAGCTTTATCTTAAAGAAAAATATATTAACCTCCATTTTCTTTTTTTAATTATATTGTAAAATTCTGCCTTATTTATTCAGTCAACCTTCCTTGTATTCATCTCTAGTCCTCCCGCGATTGCACTTGGTCCTCTCCCCGGTCATGTGGAAAGACAGGACACGCGAACACACCGGCATATCTGGCGTTAAAGTGCGCCCTAGTGGCACACTGATCCAGTTTGCGCGCTTTAAATAAGTGCGTTCGACTCGTGAGTCCGCTCAGCGGAGCGTTGATCACGAGAGAGGTTTCCACTTCGTCCTCCCGACCTCTGGCTCCAGGACGAAGCGAAATGCTCTCGATTTGCGTCGCTCCTTCCCCACAGCTCTCTTACGGTCCGAAGCTTGGACGTGACCAAATCGGTCAGAAATTCGGTTTCTGCTACGTTCACTTCCCACAGCTCCATGCGTGCTTGAACGTAACATCGTAAAAAAATCATCATATAATTCCATTTTTTTAATTAAGTTGATCTTGAGATCTCCGAAGCGCATCTACTTAGACAAACATTGTTGTCATATGATAGCCTTTTTCATATTGTGCAACTTTAATTATATAATTTTTTCTCTGAACTTTATAGATTCGAAGATATGGATGTACTTCCGAAAATCGATTACCTCGATTTCGACGAAATTTTGTAAAAAAAAAACTTCATTTAAAATAAAAGCCCTTAAGAGGATCCTAAAGCCGTCTGTATTACCAACTAAACATATAATTTTTGTATAATAATTACTTTTTTCCTCTTTTAGATATTCGAAAATCCTTTTCCAGGATTAAAGCATTAATACGTGTCTGTGAGGTAAAGTTTATCAAAAACATGAAAAAGTTTCAAAATTGAGATCTTTACATTTCTTAGCCCAATATGGCACTCTAGAGCTGTCGTGACAATATTTTATCGTATAAAAGCTGTGCATCTATACTTACGAAATAGTAGTCCATAGACTAGTAGTTTACACGAAGAAATAATACGTGAAGTTTTTAGAATCGAATTAGACGTCTAATTAAAATGTTATTGTTATACGAAAATTTATGTATATATATATATGACATGCGTATTGATATAGTAATGTGCCAATGATACATAAATCGTCTGTGTGTAAATCTTACATTATGACTAATCTTTAGGATCCCCTTAAAAGACTTTTTGGCAATAAAAAAGCCATTGTTTTTTAATGAAATGATGAAATAGATAGTGAGTGTTCATCACCAATATAGTGATAAAATTGTTGATTTTAATGATCTTAAAATATATTAAAGAGAAAAAGTCACTAAGTTTCTTGAACCTATCTTTTATTAAATAAATTAATTTTTTTTACATTTATAATATGATTTTGTATGACATTTTGTAATATATTTAAACAGCATTAAAAACAGTACATAATATCTTCTATTTTGCGTAAAAATCTATCTCATCATTTCGATATCTATTATTTTTGTATATTGTAGATTCATACATTTAATAAGACAAAGATTTAATAGAGATATTAAATATATAATACGCATCACCTAGTATAGAGGTCTGCCTAATCTTTTCGGTATCTATTATTTTTAGTATGCTGTGCTTATTTAGTAAGACAAAGATTTAATAAATATAAGTATCCAATTTATGCACTACCTTATGTTGAGGTCTAATCTTTTTATTTATTACTCTAATAGCGTTTTCAACAATCCCATCCGGATTTGTACCAAGCTGGATTAGATTAAGCTCTACTATTGGTTACCAGTTACTATTGGTAACTACAATTGGACATTATATGTTTTGTTAATAGGACAGCACGTAGTGGCGGATTTACACATTTTTTCACCCTAAGTCCTACATTTCTTAACGCCCCTTTAAGACACTTGGCGTCCCTTTCAGACAAATAAACAATAAAAAACAAGGTATCGAAAGATATCATTTTTTCATTAAAACGTCAAAATTTTATTTTTGTGCGCCAAAGCACTACTTCAAGATGCCATATTGGCAAAAATGCGTCACAACTGGCAATCCTACACAAATGTAAAATTAATTTTCCATTCGTTCTATTTCGAAGAATTCTGTACTAGTTCTGAACGCAATTGTAGCGCAATATGTTAGAATGAAACAAACTATATCTGTCTCACTCTAACTTACTATATCAGTGTACATTAATTCAAAACTTGGTGTGAAAAAAGAAACGATCTTTTAATTTTGGTCCCTAGAAGGATGGTGCCCTTAGCATTAGGCTTGAGCCTCAGAGGCTTCTATTTAAATCTTGACAGCGCGAAACGTCATTAATCTAACGAAGGTTGCTGCAAATGCAGGTCAGGCCGAAAACGCTACTAGTATATTGTAGACTCATTCATTTAATAAGGCGAAGATTTGATATATTGTATTAGATATCAGAAAAATAATAGAGCTTTTCTCTTTAATATACTTTTAGATCATTAAAATTGATTTCTCATCATTAATATAAATATTTATCATTTTACTATTATATTTCAATTAAAAAAAATGACTTCCTTAGAAGTTGTCAAAAATCCCTTTAAGAGTTTCCATTTTAATCCGAAATAAAGTATGTTATAAAAGTTTAATCAAAATTAGAGGTAGTCGGTTTTAGAAAATTTATCCGAAGATATTTAAGGTGGTAACAGTTATTGAAACGCATGCACGCACGCACGCACGCGTATATAAATTAGAAAAAAAATCTGTCAAGAATTTTTTATATTTTGTGTTATGGATAACTCTCAAAAAATTGGAATTATTTGATAGTGATTGATAGATGTAACTTCGTTACAAGTAGTACGAGTTGCTCCCATTCTCTGCATTAGAGATCATAATGTCATAACGTAAGCAGTAGCCAATGCATCATGTTTACTTTGCTTTAAGAGA
>NW_017304207.1:318461-325264 GCF_001594115.1 Trachymyrmex septentrionalis | reverse complement strand
TGCATCATGTTTACTTTGTCCACAACCTTGCTTTAAGAGACCATAAAGAGACTTTAAAAAATTAACTAATCACAATTCAATATGAGAAAAATAATCGATTGTGATTGATCAATTTCTTACAGCCTACGGCCTCTTAAAGCAAGGTTATGAACACCCTTGTCCTGCCCCCCCCCCTCTCCTACCGTGTCTAAATAAAAAAACGCATAGTTCAGAATTTGGAGCAATTTAAAGTTTCCAAACCCCACAAAAAAAATTTTTTGAGCTCGTCCCGATTAGCAAGAATCTTGGTCTGTTTTCTGTTCCTGCATTAGACTGCACTAGAAGTCTCTTTCTCGCTTTCGACAAATATCAAACATGTGAAACACCTATTTCACTTTAAATTCCAAAAGTGTACACCGGTTCAGCCACAGAAAACAGACCTTTAATTTAAAGGTGGGAGTCACTCAGCCCCCCCTCTTTAAAATTAACAGTAGAAAATCGATCCTAGACTCAGAATTAGAAGCTCCGTATGAGCTCTTAAATCAGTGCTCTTCCGATTTTCGAGCTCCATCCCTTATCCCCAAAACAATCCCAAAACTAATCTACACTCAAGAGAATAAGTCATTGAAAATATCTCTTAAAAGGACAGGAAGTGATTTCCTGCTAAGGGATTACTCAAAAATCGATTTGTGTGTATTTCGCAAACTTCTAAATCAGCAGATAATTTCCTATTATAAAATGATTTATTTTCCTATTTTGGAACATTTGGAACGGTTCTCTCTTGCGTGAAAAGGGCAAGAAATAGTTTTCTGCTAAAGAATTGTAACTCAAAAATTAAGGATTATATATTTTTGTACCAGATTTATGCTAGAATCATATTCATTAATGAAGTTTTAGATGTAGTCCTATTTTCAATACTTACCCCTTAAGTGTAGACTAATTTTGGAATTGTTTTAGAGATAAGGGATGGAGCTTAAAAATCGAAAGAGCACTGATTTAAGAGCTCATAAAGAGCTCCTAATTCTGAGCCTAGGAGCGATTTCCTATTGTTAATTTTAAGGAGTGGGGAAGAGGCTGAGTGGACTCCCAGCTTTAAATTAAGATTCCTGTTAACCGGGACAAACTCAAAAATTGTTTTTGCGAGGTTTGGAAGCTCATAAATTGCTCCAAATTCTAAGCTATACGGTTTTTTATTTCGACATGGTGATGGGGCCAGCTGAACAAGGGTGTTATGGACGAGGTAGTTGATTTCCTTACTGCTTGTCTTATTGTTTAAGTTTTTTTTTGTGTGCCATGATCTTTAAGTGAGGAGCACAGACTCTTGTATAATACATAATATATAATGAAATGAATATAGAGAATTAATTAATCAAAGTCCTTCGTTTCTTTCCTTTTCATGAAATAAAGAATTCTGATTAGTCAAATTTCTTACCTTATATATTATGCATTATACAAGAGTCTGTATTACCCGTCATAAGCGAGGATGTAAAGAGTGAGATTTTATATAGATTCACAATTTTTCCGTAAATCGAGAACCGATTAAATCTCAGAAACTATGAAAGATCATCACCTAGATATGAAAGAAAAGTTGCTCAAGTTCATGAGCAACAACATCAAGGTCGAAATCGTCTGAGTTTATTCTCCATAACTAAATTTTTCTTATTGAAATTACACACTTTAAGGCTCCTAAGTAATCACTTCAGCCATATTGAATCGTGACGTATTGAATCATAAGCGAGAAATAACACGTTGATTTTTCTTGCATATCATTTGTAAATAAACAGAATTTGAATGAATCTTCTTGTCTTCCCTGATAATCAGTAAAGAGTTTAAAAAGGCTTGTAAAATGAAAATAGACTACGCATTGAGTACAAACTAGTAAACGCACTTTATGCGCCTTTTACTGACTGTCAGGCAGATAAGGATAGTTTTCGTCCATTTTTACAAGTGTTTTGAAGCGATCTCACCATTTCATTTCATCCAAATTCTCTTTATTTATAAATTTAGCATGCAAGAAAAATCAATGTGTCGCTTATGACACATTTCTCACTTATAACATCACGATTCAATATAAAGTGAGTGGAACCTTAACCGTAAATATCTTAAAAATTATAAGAAACCGCCATCTACTTATTAAAACAAAGTTTCTCAGGATCAAGAACTTGACAACATATGTCAAAGTTAAGGTCATTTGAGTTGTTTTTATAAAGAATTATCTCTTTCTATGAAAATAGAATACAATTTAACGTATTCAAATGTATTTAAAAGTGTGACAAAAAAATTCCAATTTTATGAAAATCACTCTTATACGTGAAATATTTTTATATCTTTTTTGTTTTTTAAATATTGTATGTGTGAAATAAAAAAAATAGAACATATCTCCTCAACAGCATAATTTACAACAAAACTATCAAGCAACTTTAAATAAATATTATGTAATAGAATAGAATAACTGTAATTAAAATATTTGTAAATACAATAGGATGTCCCAAAAAGATTTATATCAATATCATATGTTCAAGTTTTACACAACAAAGCTCTGATAATTTAAACAAACTAACAAGAGGAATATCAAGATGAGCAGTCTCCGTTTTAGCTAAATTGTGTTTTTGAGTGTAGTGTGTTTGCGTGCGTGCGTGCCTGTGTTCAACCCTTCAATTAAAGTGAGGAGCACAGACTCTTGCGTAATGCACATAATCCATAAGAAAATAAACCAATCAAAACCCTTCATTTCCTTTCTTTCCATAAAAGATCTCATTGGTTAATCTTCTTATGCTTTATGCGTTATGTGTTATGTAAGAGTCTGTGCTCTTAGCTTAATTCGTGTTATAGGCTTTCTATAATAAGCTATTGCTTAAGTTTTAAATCTTAAGTCATAAGAAATTAATCAATCACAGTCGAATGTAAAAAGGATAATCGATTATGATTGACCAATTTCTTATAGCTTAAGACTTAAAACTTAGGCAATAACTTATTGTAGAAAACCCGTTAAAGTTATATAATGCATCTTGCAAACATTCGCGAGAATAACGCATTTAAATATTTACATGTTATTAATATACCAGTCAGTAAGAATAAATCTGCAAAAAGGAATCAAAACTTAAGAAAAAAAAGATTTATATTGATCTGTAAATTATGTGTATACGTATGCTGAGCGATGACTCAAAATGGTTGACAAAGCAGTAATTAGGTTTGTTTTTTATTGCTGCACTCTCTGAACTGGTGCAGACAGGGCAATACGTTAAAGTAAAACATATATATATATACTCGTATATATATATATATATATATATATATATATATATATTTGTTTCACTTCAACTTATTGCCCTGTCTGCACCAGTTCAGAGAGTGCAGCAATAAAAAGCAGACCTATTGTGACTACGTTTACACTCACTGGTAAAACCGTTTTAGTTAAAACCGGTGTTAAATGTCCTATAAACGACCCTTAACCCAAGTTATGTCCCTCAAGTTACAGTTATTCGTTACTGAGTAGAAAAAGTAATAAGTTACCGATTTTTAAAAATAACTCATTACAGTTACCATTACTTGAGAAAGTAATTTCGTTACTTCTCCGTTATTTTTTTAAAATAGATCACCAATCGCAGCAGACGGATGCCTAGGGCATCTTTCTAGTCTTAAGCGCTATGAGTGACTTGTGTCCAATTGAACCGTGTCCAATCGTGTACAAAATACGTATAAAACTGTAAAATTCGTTACCAAAAAAATGTAACTACATTACCATTGCAGTTATCAGTAAAGTTATCTAAAAAAAGTAACTTCTATCTGTAACTTTGTCACAAGTAATGAGTTACTTCCATTCCCTAATAATAAGAAATATGATATACATATATGTAAGGAATGTATTATATATGTACACGCACGCACGCACGTACGCACGCACACACATATATATATAATTCAGCTAAATCGAAGACTAGTTATCTTAATATTCCCCTTGTAAGATTGAAAATTTAAAAAAATAGACAATATTTTTTTAATATAAAGTTTTGTTACTACTTATAATGCAACTACTTTTTGAAACGTCTTCTATTATTTGTCAAATTAATAATTACATTTAAAATAAATAATAATTTGGGAATCGCTAATTTATCTTTATAAATATATAACAAATACAAAAAGGAAAAAATTACCCAGTTTTTATTAGGATTCGGTCGTCGTATTTTGTTCAGCCAGCCCTCGATAAAGCGCAAAAAACCGTCCATCAATGATGCTTGTTCAGCATTACTAAGCGTAGTGTATATATCGCATCTTGGAGAACCTTCTAAAATTTTACGAGTCGCAGGATTATTATATGGTAATAGAAATACTCGAAACCTCCAATATTTGAGAGCCTGAAAGAAAATATATTTAAGATCCTAAAATAAAATGAAACATCTAAGTCAGTATTATCTTAATAATACAAAAAACCAGACTTTTGAAAATCGACTCACTTCCACTAAAGCAAAATCAGTATGACCTCGTGTGCAAATGTAATGGTCCAGATAATTCCAGTTATAGGTCTCAAGTTTTTCTGTGGTAAAAGACACTCGTGAGACTTCATACGTATCATGATGCGGAGCATGAAATCGATATTGATAGTGAATATTAAAGGGTGGATAAGGGTGCCTGCAAATATAATTATTATTAATATTTGTTGTATGTTAGAATTTATGTGTTTATGTAATGTGTTTTATTGGAAAAACGCTAATTATAATTAAAATTTATTTACATGGTTTTTTACGTATTAAATACAAGTTTTATATCTTATCTTCAATGTATCCATTAGAAAGTTTTCGAAAAAGTTTAAAAAAGTTTTATATTCAAGAAAATAAAATAAACTGTATACATATAATTTAATTTAATTATAAAATGATGTTAAATAATAATCATCGGCAAAATTGATTTTGAAACGTACGGTTGAAAAACTAACAATTAAGTACATAAAGAGATGTACTAAGTTTCAATGCAATTAATTAGTTGATAAACAATTTCAATATCAAATTATAAATTATAATTATATAATATTTACCGTGGACGGTATCTTGTAACTGTTATAGAATTATCAAACAGTGATATTTTATGAAAAATTCTTCCAATACTAAGTAGATATTCCTCTTTAGGTTCGGATTCAGTCTGTCTGCCACGCAT
Organism: Trachymyrmex septentrionalis; assembly: GCF_001594115.1. Lineage (NCBI taxonomy): Eukaryota > Metazoa > Arthropoda > Insecta > Hymenoptera > Formicidae > Trachymyrmex > Trachymyrmex septentrionalis. Next base: position 320,134 of record NW_017304207.1, on the reverse strand, counting down.
TACTGTACTAATCGCTGGAACAGTATTGCTACCAGCGGCGCTACTTTGATTCTTGTTAAGTGATGGTAAAATAATTAGCTGGAAACCCTTGATATATAATATGATCTTCGTGATTATTCCAAAACACATATAGATATAATTACATAAAAGTACATAAAACTAAGTGCTTTATTTATACTTGTGCCAAACGCTGTGAGACCAGTTCTTTAAATACTTCGACAGTTGTAAGCGGTTTCTTGTATATTGCTCGTTGTTGAGCAAAATCAGCGTTAACATCATCTGGAAGAAGATTGTAGTCCGACACAACGTAATCGTTTTGTAAACTCCGTTTATCTGGGAAGTAATCAGTAGTGATGGGCAGGCACGCAGGAATTGTCAAAGATTTCCAGTCGACTCCTATTTCGAATAAGAGTTTAAAGTAAGAGCGGAGTAAGTTGGAGCGATTAAAAACATCATTCTACGTATATACAAAAAGAAACAGATAAATTGTAATTTTATAACGATAATTTTATACAGGAACATTTTTTCTAGCTTCAACATTCTCTTATTTCTATTTTCATTTGATATCTATTTCTTCCTTATGTAGTCACAAAGAATAGATGCTCGATAAGATATCACATGTTGAAAATAAGTAGAAGTTAAAAAAATCGAAGCATCATTTTATATTTTTATAATGATCATTTTATATTTTGATCTCGATTGTATAAAATAGTCTTTATAAGAAAATGCAACTTTAGTGCGGAACTGAGAAATATTAGATTATTGAGAAAATTACTGCATTGTCGATTTAATATCCCTTTACAAATAATATCTAGTCTGTCTTTAAGCAGAAACTGCTGATACATAAGTCTTCATGACACAGAATGTTCTATAGTACATATATTAATAGTAACATACATTTTTCAAAAAATTAATTACATTTCTAGTAAAAAGTTTATTTTTAAGTTTATTTTGAACAAAAATTATATTATGATTTATATATAATTTGTTTATATATAAAAATTTATATTCAAAAATTCTTTGAAAAATATTCTTTGAAAAATATGTACACTCAGTTCAATTTTCATCATATTAAATACGTTCCATATTAATAAATTTGGTAATTGTTTAGATTAGGGGACTCCCTCCCTCCCCCCCTCTCCCCCGATGACTTTGATGTTGACATATATTATCAAACTCATGACCCTGAATGACTTTCAACAGATTTTAGCTATTGTTCGTTATTTGTTAAAAAGTTAATTCAAAGTTAGTAATTATTTCATCCGCTTTGCATAAAAAATCAGATAAGAGCAGTCGATATTTTTCTACGCATAACAAGATCCATCACATATCCCCCTCTGCATAGAGACATCCGATTTTCCATGCAAAGCGATGCTGACTCCACTTCCTCCTGACTAAAGACGTCTAACTTTCCAAATGAAATCCACCTCACTTCTACTCCCTCCCCCCTGCCTAGAAATGTTTAACTTTCCAGACGAAGCAAGATCCACTCGCATAAAAAATCGTTATATCGCTGAATAAGGGTGAAAGTGAGGTGGATCTTGTTTTGTGCGGAAAGTCAGACGTCCCTAAGCAGTGAGAAGATGAAGTGGATCTCGCTTCACATGGAAAGTCATACTTCCCTAATGGTTTATACTTTACACATACTCCGTCCCGCCCACCCCCCCCCCTTC
>NW_017304207.1:316457-318109 GCF_001594115.1 Trachymyrmex septentrionalis | reverse complement strand
ATATATATGTATATATATAGTGCATACATGTTATACATACAGAATATTTAAGATTATTTTCATGTGCAAATAGATACAGTGGATTAAACTGAATCAAAACATCTTCTACAACTTTTCAATTTTCGCAATAATTAACGAATTATTATTAAAAATTGCCGTATTAACCCGGCTTATCGCCGAATGCAAGTGCACGGCGAAATGTAGCCGCTCAGCGATCGAGGTTGCTAAAAACACGTGGAATTGTTAATTAATAATAACTCATTGACTATTGCAAAAATTAAAAAGTTGTAAAAGATTTTTCGATACAGTTTAGTCCGCTCTGTCTGTATATAAGAATAATTCCAAATATTTCTGGCCCCGAACGTTTCAAAACCAGATTTCGAGATTTTATAAGAAATTTAATTTTGAACAAAAAATTTCCTATAAACATGGATAAAAAAATATTTCCCTAAAAAGTTATCGCTCAAAACCTCTGCAAGAAATAACGATTAAGTACACAATAAGTAAGAATATTTTACCTATATACATTTTTAAATATCGGGAATGTATGCGCTTTTTTACAAAAAGTATCAAAACGAGAGTTGTAAAGAATTAAATTATCTTTCAAATGAAAGCAAAATGATTGTAATACATTCCATAGATTTCGCGATAAGGAAGCATTTTTGCTATTAGTAAAGTCTTTTTACAAATATTCTTATTTATGCTTACTCTTCATATTTATGTAGAATAAAATAAAGAATACAAGATAAAAAAAATAAATTTCTCGGAAAAAATTAGAGTATCTTTGAAAAAGCTTAATCATTGATAACCAAAAAAATATTCTTTTTTTACATTTGAAATTGATTATCTTGAAATATAGAACGCACTGCATTTTGATCTCATTTGAAAAATAATTTAATTCTGTACAACTTTCGTTTCGGTACTTTTTGTTAAAAAATTCATACATTCCCTGATTTGTCAAAATGTATAAAATAATCGTGATTTCAGAGATTTTTGAACGATAACTTTTAAAGAAACATTTTTCAACCCATATTTATGGAAAACGTTTTGTTCAAAATTAAATTTCCTATAAAATCTCGAAGACTAACTGAAACGTTCGGAGTCACTCTGTGTCTACAGGGTCTCTCATTTTAACATTCGCCTCAAAATATCACAGAAAGATGTTTCAAGCAAAAGTTCTATGACTTCGAGGGGGGCTAAGTATTATTGATAGTACCATTGATTTGTCCTTGGGTGGTGTTAATTAGGTTAATTGACTGTTTGTCAATTAAGTCACAGCAAAGTTACGTTGAATTTTTTAAATAAAATCTCCCATTTTTCATTATATGATAAAACCACTAGTTGTGGATTACTCTTTAAAAAAAAATTTATATTTTTATCCAGAACAATATCGAACAATTAATAAAATATTTAATAATCATAATTGATCATAAAGATTATGGATGATTATGGATAATTTTATTCCATTTAATTACCATTTTAATTTAAATTAAATAAAGTAATGACAATTATCCACAATTAAATCCCATGTACTAGTTGCGGATCAATGCATCAAATGCTTTATCCTTTTTTATGGTGTTATTACATTCCATAAGGATAATAAAAATGATTTGCGCATGCATATCATTATATATATATATATATATATAAAA
>NW_017304207.1:302160-316357 GCF_001594115.1 Trachymyrmex septentrionalis | reverse complement strand
AAAAAACAGTTAAATTGTGAATATACAGAGAGAATTTTCTTTTAAAATTTACCCTGAAAATATGATAGTTGTGGTACAATACAATATTTTAAAGATTTTTACTATGCACTTCAGCAAAATTAATCAAACTTCTTTTATACTTTATTATATTGTAGTTTTATTAATGAGAGAATAAAAGATTTACATTAAAATTCTTCGAAATACAATGTTGTCCCACAATTATCATATTTTCAAAATAACTCTAAAAAAAATTCTCTCCGTAAAGTACATTTTTTTCATATATTATTTAAATATAAAAAGTGATCCGGAATTAGTGCCTGATTCACATCTAGTGGTTTTACCCTATATTCTCTCGCAGCTTACCTCGAAAGTTTTTGAAAACATTTTAACAAAATATTCTTTCAAGTACTTTTCAAGTTGTAAAGCTTGAAAATTTACAGTACTGCTGACATTAACATTACCCATGAGCGTATCCGGGGAGCAGGTTCAAACTCCCCCGAAATTTTTTATTAATTATTTCATTTTGAGAGGATTCCGTTGGCGCACATTCTGATTGCACACATCCACTCACATCGGTTGGTGTCTAATAACTTTTCACTGCTTTACTAATGAGAATATTTTATTTTGAATTGGCGATGTACATACTCTATCGAACTCCTATCTTTCACTTTTAAATGTAAAAACCATAAAATTTTACTTTTGACTTTGTGTGAGTTTTTTGCTGTTACATAAAATATTTTTTTCTTCTCATTATAAAACTATATAAGTTATTTTTAATATTTCTGTTAATTTAAGCTTTGACAAAATATATGATACAAAGAAAATTTTCATAAAGTTTTTGCCATAAAAAACTGAAAAAAAACAGAATATACACTATAATTGATATACACTATAATACAGGGTGCGGCAGAGAAACTTACTTTTTTTAAAGGTTAATAAAAACGAAACTATTGCAGATATCGGTATAATTCTTTTTTCCTCTTACAGATCACCTCATCAAATTTTTTTTCATGCACTTTTGAAAATTACATCTATCAAATGACGGCCGCCGTTGTCTATGCACTGATTGAGTCGATTTCTGAAGTTTTGCGTCACTCTCTGAAGCATGTCCACCGGTATTTCGGCGATGGCGTTCCGAATGTTTGTCTTCAGGTGAGCTAGGGTCTCTGGTCGATCGTTGTAAACAATAGACTTCAAATAACCCCATAGGAATAATGAAGCGCGCTCGAAAGGCACGTTGAGTGGCGACAATGGAGCGGCCATTACCAAAGTATGCCTCGACGGCAAACGCGCGATGCTCTCTTGTCCAAAGCATGATCGAGACTGGCTGTGGGGGGAACAAAAATTGAGGACCTATCCTTTCGGACGCACCCCCTCCCAGCTTCCTACCTTCACCCCTTGCCGTTTGGCGCGTTTTTCAAAAAAGTAAGTTTCTCTGCCGCACCCTATACATTCTTGTAGTAACTGTATTATCCTTGTTTAAAAAAATCTTTAACAAAATAAATAAAAGTTACATATATAAAACGTAACATTCTTCCTCTTCAAAACGAGGAAATATTAAAAGTTGTAAAAATATTCAAATGGAATTCATTAATTTTAAAAATTGTTATAAATTACAACAACAAAATTGGTGCAGTGACATTCTTTTCAGTACAACAACAAAATCTTTTTTTTTTTGTTGTTCCAATTGGTGCACGGTACATCCCTGAGTTGATTAAAAACCCCTCTCGAAAAAAATTTCACGATACGTCCATAGCATTACTCAAAATGTCCAACCGACGGCTAAAACCTCTTTGTGTTGTTCAAAATCATGACCTGGATAACATTTGTTAAGATCAAGACAAGATGGAGGTTGTTTCTCTTATTTTCATTTTTGCGTAAAAATGAAAATAAGAGAGACAACCTCCAATGAGCTTGACAAATGTTATTCAAGTCATGATCCTGAATAATATTCAAGAAATTTTAGCCGTCGGTTGGACATCTTAGGTAATGTTAATGCTGGTGGTACTTTTAAGCCTTATAACTCGAAAAATACTTAATAAAAGAATATTTTGTTTTAGTGTTTTAAAAAGCTCTCAAGGTGAACTACGAGAATGCAAAAATGGAAGAGTCCCATTTAAAAAATTCAACGTCAATCTTGTCTTAATCTTGCCTGCCTAACACCACTACCAAGGTCCAACCACTGGTAACATCTTATGTCCTCGTCGTAGTCATAAAACATTTTTCCGTATCTTTTATACTTTTTGAGATATTTCGAGGCGAAAGTTAAGATGGGACACTCTATATATCAATTTATATATACAGGGTGTCCGGTAATGACCGCATAATGTCTCTCATGAACAGATAGAACGGACTAAATTAAATCAAAAAGTCCTGTACCATTTTGCGCAATAGTTAATAAGATATTAATTTCTAAAAATCGCTAAATAGCACAGTCTTGGCAACGCATAAGCAGCAAAAAAAGTATCTCTCCGTGATGGGCAGTCATATCGCGTTGTGCACTTGCATCTGGTAGACTAGAAGAATACGCATTTACTCGGCCATCTTTAGGAATTAATATTTCTTTAACTATTGCAAAAAAATTGTAAAATGGTAGAACTTTTTTTACTCAATTTAGTCCGCTCTACCTACTTACGAGAGATTATGTGGTCATTATTGGATTATATATGCAGGGTAAGTCTGATAAAAAGTCCACCATGTTTTTTTCGAAAACTGTTAGAGATAAGGGAAAGACATTCATTATCAAAACTGTAGTAAAAATAGAACATACTTTGATGACCTTCAATAACCTTAAAATGTTCTTGATTTTTTTATTATCAATAAAAAGAATTTTTTTTTAATAAAATGGGTTGTTTTTTAATCATTCTATTGAGAATAGTCAATCAGCTGAATATTTTTGTATTAGAATGTTTCTTCAAAAATTTAATTATTTTCGAGATATAAATTAAAAGAAGTCAGGTTATAAATTTAAAACAAATTTTTATATTATTGTAATAAATGTTCACCTAAATGTTCACCCACGTTGATCTAAACCCTGTAAATGCCTGTAATCGTGGAAAACTTGCTTAGACTTTTTCTAACTCTTGAATTGTTATTTCACGAGAAATAGTTTTTATTCTTTCTATCATGTTTTTTCGAAATAGTGAAGAAAGAGCTGGCTTACTTTCGTCCTACCAATCCGGAAAATATGATAAAAAGAATACAAAATATTTTTCGCGAAATAATGATTCAAGAATTAGAAAAAATCCAAGCTTCACAGACTTATATAGGCATGTTTAGATATACATGGTAAACATTTTGAAAATTTGTGATGATACGCCCTTCACTAGTTCCAGGCCGATTATCTGCCCAACATAAGCTGTATTCCAAAATTCACTATCAGTGCTGAAAATGTATAGTACATGGTTATGCTCAGCAGAAAAAGCAGCTTTGCAACTGTTGTAAAATTCTTGAATATGATTGGTTCTTGCTTTTGATTCCTTATGGATCTAAATGTATAAACAAATTATATTGAAAAATATTACAATAGTTGCAAAGCTGCTTTCTCTACTGAACGCAGCCCATGTAATGTAGACTGTAGATTTTCAACGCAGTGAATTTTGGAACACAGCCGTACCCAGCGCTTTGCGTCACAACTCAACTTTCATATGCATAATCACGCGTACTGCGTGATTGCGACCAGTACGTATCCCCTTCTGCTGCGCACTTCGCTAAGCGCCCACCAGCTTGGATATAAATTCCGGACCAAGCAATGCTCAACCCTGACTCTCGATCAGGTACTCCCGATCTTCCGTACTGCGTACGAATGCTTCCGTTCACAGCCGAGTGCTCCAGGTATTATTCGGTGTACTTCTCGCCAGTCAAGCGCTGCTGACTGATATCCATTCTTCCTGATACCGCCTACGAATCGGGTGCTCCCGGTCCGGCCTCTTTGTATCCGCGATATTCATTTGACGCGTCACGCGTCAAATAGAGGAAACAACTAGATTATCATAATTCCTACGTCGCATTTGATGCGTTTACAGTTTAATTTATAGTTTACAATACAATTAGCCAATCTCAAATAGCACCGTCATATTTGGCAACATTTAGTCTTGTTTGGCATATTGAAATCGAAATGAGAACAATATTGGGTCAATATAGTTCGTTTTCAGCACCGAACAAGACTAAACACTGTCAAACATGACGATGCCATTTAAAGTTGGATAAATTCAACTGTAAACGCATCAAACGCGACAGTGTTAGAAGTTACTATAATCTAGTTACCATATTTCCCCAATGACGCACCCATCAGTTCTTAGCCCGAATCCTCATACAGACAACAGCGCTTTAATACTGAATGCTGATTGATGAAAAGCCGGTTGTGAGAGTAAAATTTACCTCCATCACCCGTTTTCACAATCAACGTTCAGTGTCAAAGCGCTATTGCCCGTATGAAGATCAAGACTTACCTTAAAGGGGCGTATTCGCATTGCAATAATAAAAAAGTTCGAATGTATCTGACTTCTTTTATATGTGTATCTCGAAAATAATTGAGTTGTCGAAAAAAATACTCTAATACAAAGATATTTAACTAATTGAGTAGTATCAATAGAATGACTAAAAATACCCTTTCTAATTAAAAAGAAGTCTGTTTTTATTGATAGTAAAAAAACGAAGGATATTTAAGACTACTCAAGATTATCGAAGTATGGGTCCCCTATTTATCCTACAATTTTGATTAAGTATTGTAATAAATCATCCCCTTAAATCTGTTCTTTTTCTAAAGTTCTTGCACAGTTCATCTTTCTTTCTTTTCTCCCCATGTCGGGGAAAAAAGAGAAAAGATAAACCATGCAAGAAGTTCAGCTAAAAAGAACAGGGCACCTATCATGAAACAAAATCGGAATGGATTCCGATCGGAATTATTCAATTATTCCCTATATTTCTATTGTGTTTTTTGAAGAAAACGGAATAATTTCGATCGGAATCCATTCCGATTTTGTTCCGTGATAGATGTCCAGGCCTCTTTAACCGTTTTTGAAAAAAATACATGATGAACTTTTTATCAGACTCACCCTATATATATATATTTTGGCAACTAATAAATCTAAAATAGATACACAATATCTTTTTTATACTTCAGTGCAATAAAGTTACTCGATTAGATCTACAGAAAAGAGAGAATATAATGTAATAAGCATTTTTAAACAACTACGTATCGTAGATATGTCTTAATAAATAAATATGAAAAACAGAGACTAATAACACATTTTGTCAGTGAGAGGAGACACATAAAACAGTATTAAAAAAATTAATAATGCGGAAAAATATAAGCTTTACGTGAAGTAACATACAATTGACGAAAACAGCAAAAGAGCAAATTGTGAAATGCTCAGCAAAAGAGCAAATTGTGAAATGCTCAACAAAAGAGCAAATTGTAAAATGCTCAGCAAAAACAAGGAGCAACCTATGCAATAAATGAAAGCTGCTTATAGCGAAGACATTAAGCTTCAGTGCAAAAGAATAGATTAAAATGATCAAGAGAAAGAATATGTATTTTATACAGAGTCTCGTAAAGACCGTAATAATACTTATCAAGGAAAAACGTGAAATCGGGTAGACGTCTATTAGACGTCGGAGGCATCTACATTTTAAATAAGGCCTAAAAAAAAATTAATTTTATACGTCATATGATTTTGTATTATTTTTTTATTATTGTGTTATATTAAGCATGCGCAAAAAATAATATTCACACAATAGCAGATCTTTATTTATGAGATACTCTTTTATATTGTAAACAGAACCGCGATATTTTGAAAATTAGCCCAAGGGCTTATCTGAAAGCCCTTCTCTCCCTACCTAGTAAATAAATATACTTATTAATTACAAAATAAGGCTAAATAATTAAATAATAAACATTTTTTCCTAGGGAGGAATAAAAATCAGACATCGATCGAATTAAACATTTAACATCGGCTGTTTTCCAACTAGGACACGCGTGTGCGCGTGCAGAATAGCTATGTGTATATAGCTATTATCTCAGCGAGAAATATGTAACCCGCGTCAATCAATGTCAAAACCATGTCAAATTGACATCAAATTTATGATTTCTACGTGTCTTTGACGTTACTCGACATCTTGTGTAATCATACGTATGATTATATAAAATATCTAGTACATATCAGATGTCAATCTTGTAGATATGTCTATTAGTCATCTAAAAAATGACATTTCAACCTAGATGCGTCTATAAACATATTTTAAACTGTCGAATAGACGTTTAATAGATGTCTATCCGATCTCGCGTTTCTCCCTGGGTAATTTTAGATTCGTGAGATCATCTTAAAACAAAAAGTTTAATATTTCAAAATGTCGAAACTGAAGTCATTTTTTAATTATAAAGTATTTACAGTTAGCGAATCATATCGTCTAGAATTTGCACGTTTATATGCGGTACAACGCAAAATGCTAAAGGCGAAAGCTGATTTATCATCCCTCTTATTAACATCGATATAAGGATTACACATGCGAATATAAGATTATTTTATTGGTATTCACATGACGTATAATATTAATATTTTTAGACTTTATTTTAGATGTAGACGTCTCCGATGTCTATCCGATCTCACGTTTCTTCCTGAGAAGATGATCGTAACGATAGTCATAGTCGTAGGTCAACGCACAATGTTTTGAGCTTGTTCTACAATACAATAAGATCGCAAGCCGTATGAAATTATTGGCTTAGCGCCGAGATACTACTGTGTTTCCTGAACCAATCATAGTCTATTATTTTTTTCGTATTTAACTAGCTAATTTCTTACGGCTTATGACTTGCGACCCTATTGTAAAACAGGCATTGGTCAATTACAACTATAACTTATGTTCTACGATTCAGTTACGATTATCTTCCTGCTTACAGGCCTTACATAATAGAATCACAAGCCATAAGTCGTAAGAAATTGACTAGTCACAGTCGAATAAGAGAAAAATAATCTATGACTAGTTAATTTCTTACGGCTTATGTCCTTATTGTGTAACAGGCCAGGCCTTTTCTCGCCTACGTTGGATGACATAACCATCACGCATAGACAGCGTATGAATATTGCCTCACCTGAGATGCGTTCCATTTTACGCATGATGCGCATGAATCACAAAATGATATATTATGCGACATGATATATCATTTTATCCTTATTGTTCACCGAATATTAAAGAAAGATCATGCGCATTATGCGTAAAACGGAACGCACTCCATGCCTCATCTCGGGAGATGAGGTAATCCATATGCTGTTCTAAGGCTGAAGTGACCAAATTATTGACATTACAATGGTACAAAAATCTGATGAATTGACTGAACGGAATCAAAAATTCTTTTATAGGATTAAAATAGACACAAAGTTAGGAACTGGTGCAGTGAATTTTATACTAAAATCGAAAAAAAAATTAAAAACTTACTTAACTTTTTTTTAATTTTAATATAAAATCCACTGCATCACCTTCTAACTTTGCGCCTATTTTAATACTGTAAAGGGATTTTTTTATTCATTTCAGTCAATTCGGAGATTTTTATACAACTATAATGTAATAATTTGGTCACTCCAGCATCGAGTTCAAGTCGGCAAAGCGGCTAGGTCTGTTTGTCGAACAATTAAACACGATTGATTGGATTCTCAGAAGAATTAATAATGCTCATTCGCTCGACAAGCATGTCTAACTACTTTGCTGGCTTGAATTTACCCGATCTGTGCATGGAGTGAAGCGGAACGACTTCTATGCTCTCTATGTGATCATGCATGAAACGGAACGCAGCCATAGAATTATGATGGAGAAATGGTGAAGAATTGTGAAGAACTATTTAATAGACGCTTCTACTTCGGACTAACTTTCCTATAATATAAATAAATAAATATATACCATAACCGGATCAATCTCTAATAATGTATGGCGCTAACCTATGATTGCTGTAAAACAGCATAAGTGACATCATACACGTTGTACATCACACGTATCAATGCGTCCAGCGTTGCATCCCAATTAGACGTACCATAGCATGGAAATAAACAACATTATTCGTATCGATGATTGATGATCTTGTAAAAATAAATATTGGATATTTTCAAGAATGAAAATATTTCTTTCTTTGCAAAAATTTTTCGCAGATGTATGAAATATGTATACCTGAATATAATCATCGAACAATATAGAGATGCGATTCTATGAAAACAGAGCATAATTGCAAGATTGTATTAAGCGAAGCTATTATAAAAAGGAAAACACTACATTTTTTTATTCATGTGAAATATATGCAAAATTATAAATAAATGGAAAAGAAAAACTAGAAAACTATGAAGATAACTTATCATTAAAATATTACAACAAACATTTTATATTATATAATACATATCGAGTTTTATGAATGCAATAAATGATAATGTCATCTATATTGTGATAATATTTGCTTTTAAGATGTTTCCAAGTATTTTCATTCTTTTATAAATGTTATCAATTGTAATAATTTATTAAGTTTTTTTATGCTTATATTTGATGAAAACATGTAATTGCAGTAAATTTAATTTTTCACTATCATTGTAATATCTATAAACAGGAACAAATCTATAGTAATTTTCAACAAAATAATGTGTCCCAACTATTGTCTCTGTCTTTGCTGACTATATTTTGTTTAACCCTTAACCGGGCGCACCTCCCGGCCAAATATTAGTGGGCGCACGTGGCACTGAGTGCCGCATCATAAATTTATTATTTAGGAGGATTATTTATAATAATTGAATAAATAATTGGGCAATCATCATAAAAACAAGTAAGATATATTTATAATAAAATATAATATTAAAATTTAACATTGAATGAAAAATACCAAAGGTCGGTAATAAAAAAAGATCTGCATTACCAATGATTTTTCAGAAAAAATTTTGCAGTACTCAGTGCCGCGGCGCACCCGATTAAGGATTAAAAATAATATGGTATATGTTTATATGTAAATATTAAATTTATATAAAACATAAGAAAAAACTAATTTTAATTATTTAATGCTTTAATTTATAGCCAAAACTACAGTACTACTTCTGTTTATTATATATCGCGCGTGATATTTATATTGTTTATATAAAAAATTGAGTAAAATATTATATATGATTAAAAAGCACAATACAAATAAAAAGCGTTACATATGTATAACTTATGGATATTGGATACCGGAATTACATGTTATATGTAATTGAATAATAATGTAAATTGAATAACAACTTATTATTCAATTGAATATTTTTAAATATCATTGTTCAAGATCATTCAGAAATTCTCTCTTTTAGACTGTAAGCTTATTAATGTTCACACTAAGTCGAACTAACTTTGTTGCATTCTTTAAAGCCTACAATGTATTGTATTATAGAATATTAAACTTCATACATATATCCATATGTCTCATTTAAATGACTTTATGTTAGATTAATCTTTGACCTAATAATTATATACTCGTATAATGATAGAAACGATATATTAAGTAAAAGTTTGGACACATAATAATAAAATATCTCTAACATCTCTATCATTTCCTGTAAAATGTATAAGTATAAATTCAAAGAATTATCAAAAATACTAAAATCAAACCTGTTGTTAGAGCAGGCGTCCATTCCTGCTCACCAGTAGCACCCCACAGGAGAGTAAGACTTTTATTTGCCATAGCTGAAGGATTCGCAGCTTTATCTCCATTAGCAACTATTGGAGGATTAGGTCGCGATGACTTTCCTTTCGTGTCTGTAAGAATATGAAATTTATTATTTATTACCTGTATTCATAGTCAGGCTTTAATATAATTAATATAAGAGATATCTGGAAAGGAGGAAAAGGATGAAAGATAGAAGCATAATAGCTAAATACACATATAAAAATGAAACAAGAGGAGGTCAGTATTGGAGAGAGGAAGAAGATAGGAGGTGCAGAATATACCAGGTTGCAGAGGAGAGTACACGTCACGTGTTAACGGGGTGATCAGACAAAAAATGAAATGCAGATAGGAGAATTTTTAGGAGAAGAGGACAAAGGACTGGAAATAATGAATAAAAAAGGTGAGAAAAGAAATAGAAAAGAGGGAAATAGCAGAGACAAAAGAGGATTCTAACTAGACGAACAGGATGTATATAAATCCTAAGCGATGTGTGTTTTATGAGGATGGACGTAAGATACCAAAGATACAAATAGTAACGTTTGGATATTGTTGTTCATTCGGATATATATAAGTTATATGTAAGTTCGGATATTGTTGCTCATTCAGATATATATAAGTTTGACTTTGTCGTTAATGTTAATTTAATTGGAGTTAATATACTGAGTGACTTTGCATCATGATAGGACTGACATCATAATAGGATAAGACATTAAATATAAAGAGATATAATAGCCAATAAAATAATTCGTAGAGCATCTAAAGATAAATTAAGAAAGCCTTAAATATAAGATCTGATTATGAATACGGGCATATATCTTTTATATTTATATACCTTAAAGCTTTGTTTCCATGCATGCATTGTCGTGCATTATAGCCTGTGTCAAATGCGTGCATATTTGTGCATGATCGTGTTTTCATACTCGTTTAATTGATGGAACGCATAAAGACACGCGTTTGACTTATGCATAACGCACGCGTGTATAGAAACCAAGAGTACGAATAATATTTAATACTAACAATCTTGAAATCCTGTTTGAGATTCTGATCTTGAAATCTGATGTGAATTATTCGCCCCAGCTTCCATCGGAGATCCACTTATGGTCGATGATATAGCCTCACTTTGTGACTCCAAATGTGACTGCATTGGAACAGCTTGATAATGATGTTGCTGTATTAGAACTCCTGTAGGCCCTATATATACATTACATATACATGTATACATAATTATATTAATATAATTTTAATAGATTTCATATAACATACATATATACAGTACACATATACAAGGTCCTTAAAAAGTTCGAAAACTATCAAATATTTCAAAAATGAAGCATTTTTAAGAAAAATGTTTCCGACAAAAGTTGTAAGGTTTTGAAATAATGTATTTACTAATCTGATCAACAGTTTGACCTCGGCATGGCATCGCCAAAATCAGGTCAAGGTCAGGTTGATTTTTTTTTAAACAGAACACTCTATTTTTTATTCCAGAATGTAATAGTCGGTATTAAGAGCTTTTCTATTAAAGTTATTTTTCATCAAGTTTACTTTTCGAGTTATAAGGCTTGAACGTTACAGTACCGCCGGCATTAACATTACGCAAAGTGTCCGACCGACGCAATGGCTAAAACCTTTTAAATATTGTTCATCATGTCCTGGATTTGTTAAGATCATGGTCATTGGAGATTGTTTCTCTTATTTTTATTTTTGCACTAAAAATTTATTTTTACATAAAAATGAAAATAAGAGAAACTATCTTCTATGATCTTGATCTTAACAAATGTTATTTACGGTATGATTCTGAACATTTAAGAGGTTTTAATCGTCGGTCGAGTACCTTGGTTAATACTAATAATGATACTATAACCTTCAAGCCTTATAACTCGAAAAGTACTTAATAAAAATGAACTGTATTGTAGCGTTCTGAAAAATTTTTGACATCGGCTATTACATTCTGGAATCAAAAATAGGGTGTTTTATTTTAAAAAATTGTTTTTCTGTAAAGTTGATAGTATTTAAATAAAAAATTATTCAAGACCAATATTTGACAATTTTTAGTAATTAATATCTTGTTAACTATGTGAAAATTGCAAAATGGTAGAGAACTTTTCGACTCAGTTTAGTCCGCTCTATCTACACAAAAGCGATTGGCAAAAACTTTCGGGATACCCTGTGTGTGCGCGCGCGCGCGCGCGTGTGTGTGTGTGTATGTGTGTGTGTGTGTTTTACTTATAAAAATAGTCAAGAAAAAATCATTTTCTTCATTCGTACGACAAATATGTATTGAGTGTATACAAGAGTTATTTGTGTCCTCGTTCAATTTTGAATATCCACTGCTCAACGAGAAGATGATGTCCACTGCTGGGTATCTTCCTCCACCCCACAAATTTTTTTAAGAATAAAATGGCGCGCCTGTACTCACTTGTTTTCAAAATATTGTTTTCAGAACTATAAAAATCGCTTGAACACAAATGACCCTTGTATACACGGTGAGGGATTCATATATGTCCACACATTTAATAAATGTTCTATTCTATCAATAAAAAAATAATAGCTTTAATTTCTTCAACTTTCTGATGTTTACCTTGTATATAAATAACATTTACATATGAGTAAATTATATTTACCAATATAAATTATTATACAGGGCGTTCTGAATTTAAATGGCCACACTTCGGGAGCGTTTAAAAAATCAGTAAACTAAAAAAAATAATCCTTTACAGATATGCTCGTTTTCGCTTCGTTCTAGAGAAAATCGCAAAAAAAGAACAAAATGAAAATTACAATTTTTATTTTTTTGTACTTATTACTTATTCATTTACATTTATTTATTCATGTTGTTACTTTTTTAATGTACATATTGTTCAAAATATTGGCCTCTTACAACAATGCAAGCATTGCAGATGCAAGAGATGTTGTCTACTACAGACAACCAAAGACTGATCTGATGATATTTCATGCACTACAGTGATTCCGTCTCTTAACATTATTGTTTTCGTGTATATTCAGGAATAATGCTTCAGAAGCACTGTAAGAGTATGCGCGCCGATTTTTAGACAGAAGAATGCTGGATCAACAAATCATTATGTTGACCAGATCGACTACAACACGAGCTGTCTATACAAGATGCGTGCATTGCTGTAAAAGGCCAACATTTTAAACAATATCTACATTAAGCAAGTGACAACACAAATAAATAAGTGTAAATGAATAAATAATAAATAAGTACACAAAAATGAAAAGTAGATTGTCTTTTTTTGCGATTTTTTCCAAAACGAAGGGAAAACGAATATATCTCTAAAAATCTTTTTCTTACAATTAGTTTATCGATCCCCTACATACCAAAGTTTGATCATTTATTCGAGACACTCTGTATATTATGAAACGAATAATAATGGTATAAAACAAATAATAATACCTTTCGGAAATATATGAGTCCACCGTCGTCTGTTGCTGGTAAGTTTAATGGTAACATGTGATGGATCAAAAGGATTGATTAATGCTCTACCAGGCCTAAGTATATTCGTTGGCTGAGAAATTGAATTTGTTGGACTACCAGCACTACCAACAACAGGTCTAAAAGGTGGAGATATTTCAGAGTCAGTTAAATCGCTTTTAACTGGCGTTTTGGATACACCTACAATTATTGAAACTATTTAATAAATATCTTAACAATATAAAAATTATTACCGAACATTTATGAGCTTACCAGTTCTATCCTCATTAGATTCGATATTACTGTCATCAGTTTTGTGCGGTATTGTTATCGCTGCACTTCGTAATGCAAGAATTGGCGGTGAATGTGTTTCAGGTGGTGGATGATGTATATCAGGATCCGACATTTTACGTTTCAAGAGCTTTAATAAATAGCCATTATTATGAGTTTCAAGACACACTACGCTTGTCTTTTTCCTTCTTGTATTTAACCTTTGTACACTAAATTGATTGAAAGAAACGACAATAAAATATATGTACTAATTCAATAAAATAACAATGATTAGATTTATTTATTTGTGTGTGTGCGCGCACTCGCGCGTAGGTATGCATCATGCGTTTACACATTAATATATATTTCCTTATTAATATACATTTCTTCGTTTATAATTTATATTTCTACATTATAAATACATTATATATTCTACATTATAAATTGAAAAAGGAAAAAAATATTATTTTATCATATTAAAAACAAATATTTCAGATTTATTAAGCTAAATATATGAGCATGTGATGCTAAACAATAATGTATTTAGTTTATTTACCTTGAAGTATGAACTGTGGGTAATTGAAACACTTGTGCATCATAAGCATCGTAATCGAATAATGTATTATGCAGACATTCTCTTGGATCTTCTTGCAGAAGTCTGGTTTTGCAATGTAATTTGTCATTATCTGTCAGATGTTTCGATATCTTTTGCGGCAATTTTATTCGTGGTATAAATGTAGAATAAGGAATCTTTTTATTTGTGGAATAGAAACTAAGATTTATCCAGTGAGGCATGCTATAATCATCTGGTGCATTTATAGAAGAAT
>NW_017304207.1:300289-302060 GCF_001594115.1 Trachymyrmex septentrionalis | reverse complement strand
ATATATATATATATTTATAGTATAGTACTTTTAATAATGGAACTGCATGAAGTGGTTGTTCCCCAACACATACTAAATCACTTCCTACACCGTTATCAATGATTCTTTGTTTTGTCACATTTGTCAGCTCTCTATCAACTTCAAAGACTCCAACTCCAGGTGTAATAACTACAGATAACTGACCAGTCCTGTCAAAACTGCGATCCAAGTAGTGTTTCTCAAAAACTGTGAAAATATGGATAGATAGAAATACAAAATATCTAACTAATATAAATATAAGATACAAAATAAGTATAAATAATTACAATGTTATTTTTTTGCTCTTAATGCTTACCATTCAGAGACATATTCAACACTTCCAGAAAATTACCCTGTGCAGCAGTAGAATTTACTGCCTTAGGCATATTAATACCTGGTTTTTGGTGATATTCCAAAACAATTTTTTGATAATCAGTGAACAGTTTACGTAACTGTACCAAGATATTACTCCAGTCTTCAAATCTTTCATTTTGTACTGCAACTCTATAAAAATCTTCATAAAATCTTCCTCTGTAATCATGTTGCAAACATTCTCTCATATAATTCGGAAATTCCTCCAAACTGGTTGCGTTATAAAAAGTTCTTGAGAACAGTACTATGGTAACTTCATGATTGCTGCCATTCCTTTTCCATTTCTGAAATAAATCCGCTAAGAATCCATTAACTGCTTTCTCAAAGTAAAGATCTCCATGTATATCAAAATCCCACATTTCAGTACTCATTTGAAGAAACAGGTACACCATACTTGTAGAAGATCGAAACACTACCTGTAAATCAGATTTTTTTTTTATGATAAAAATAAAGAGGCAATAATAATAAAATACCATAATTTCCTACAAACTTTAGTATCATCAGTTATAACGCCGCAAGCAACACGATCACCCTGTGACCACATTTCATATACCTGACAACGTATACTACCACCACAAAACTCTATCTTCTTATTGATATATACGCAAGTGTTTACCTATTAAAAAAAACACAAGCTTATGTACATATTGCTTCAAAATACAGAAGAACAATCAATTACAAATATAAATATAAAATAAAGAAATATAGTACCAAGCTATTTTTCAAACGCCACATCTCACTACGTCCCATATATTGATCCTTAAAAGTTAACTCTATAGAATCTAGAGCTACATCATCGGGATTTACTATATTCATGTAAACATCAGCGAACGTTCGCAGTTGGAACATCGACGCTACGTTACTTTCCACACTGATGGTTTCGCGTCCCTGGAGATCTTCCTTAAAGGAAGTAACTTGCAACAACAAGCGACTGAACTCATCTTCGGGATGATAAATTTCAACAACATCACCAGTTTTTATGCCGGGATAATCCTTCGGATTGATGATCAAGTCTTCTCCACTGAAATTCTTCTGATGCACTATCAACTTAAAAAGCTTCATACTTCATCCGACATTCTGCTCTGTGGCATAAAAGTTTAAGTAACGCACCGTTCGTACATAATAAAATATAAATGTAATAATTAATAGAGGAATTTGCTAATTTAATTTCGCAAAGACATTTCCTTACTATTTATATTATTATTTAATTTACATACGCTTATATCACTACTACATATCAGTGCAGTGTTGCCAACTTTAAATTTCAAAATTCCGCTAGAAGCTTTACCAAAAAATTCCAAAAAAGACTAAATTTTACAAAAAACAAAAATAAGCTTAATTTTACAAAAATTGTTATAAAAAATAATAAATCGTTGTAAAT
>NW_017304207.1:298917-300189 GCF_001594115.1 Trachymyrmex septentrionalis | reverse complement strand
TATCCTATACTACTTAATAAATACTACTTAAATTTTAATTATAAATATAAGTGTAATACGCCTATTATAAACCAAAAAAACTAATCGGTTGAATAAACGGGACTGAAATATTAGTATACATATTTATGTAAAATACATTTTTATATAATAAACGAAAATATATTTTTATATATTTTTTATGTTTATGTATGTACACATACAATAAAGTATATGTTCAATAAAATAATGTATATTAGCTATTCAAAAGTCTGTAAAAAATGATGAATTCAAAATTTTCATATTTATGTGAATACACCTCTTTTTTTGTTCCAATAATATCTAATGTTTTTTCATTAAGACCATAATAACATTTTTTTCATGTTTTCATGACCATCGCAAATTAATTTATTTAAAAAAAAAATCTGCCATTTCTGTTTTCAAAATAATCCAGAAAATCCGTTATCCGCTAAAACATAATTTTTTCATTCCAATTATTAATGATAAAAAATACACAAGATTTAGCGAAAAAACGCTAAATTGGCAACACTACTACAGCGATAATTCTATTAACTGCGTTCAGCAGAAAAAGCAGCTTTGCAACTATTGTAAAATTTTGCAATATGATTGGTTTATACATTCCGATCTACAAGAAATCAAAAGCAAGAACCAATGGTATTGAATAATTTTATAACAGTTGCAAAGCTGCTTTCTTCTTTGACTATAGCTGTATTCCAAAATTTACTAAAAATCTATAGTTTACGTCATGTTCACTATAGATTTTCAGTACTGGCAGTAAATTTTGGAACACAGCATATATAATATGGACTGCTAACAGCAATTTCACGGGGTCGATTGTGTATCTTGAAATGAGATGAAAATTACAAAAGTGAACAAATTCACTAGAATATTCATAATTTAATTGGTCAATATCTAGTAATCATTGCTCACTTTTGTAATTTTAAAACCTTACAAAATACACAATCGAGCTCCTGGCTGCATTTATGGTATAAGAATATAAGATATTTCATTGCGCATAATGGCGGAAAAGTGCTAGAACAATCAGAAATATGTCCAAAATTTAGCGCTAAATTCAAATGCAATGTTGGTAAAAATACATACGAGGGTCGTTTGAAAAGTCCGTGCAAAGTCAGAGAGATGGCACTACTGGCGCGTATCAAGGTTAGATTTAGTTAGTAGCATCTCTTGGAGGAACACACACCAAGTTACAGCCAGATCGGTCTATTTGTTTGTGTTTGGCATTCATTTGAATCGAGGAAGTCGAGTGATTTTCAA
>NW_017304207.1:296915-298212 GCF_001594115.1 Trachymyrmex septentrionalis | reverse complement strand
CTCACATCCCCCCTACTCTCCAGACTTGGCTCCCTCGGACTACTATTTGTTCCCCAATATGAAGAAATGGCTGGCGGGAAAAAGATTTTATGGAAACGAGGACGTGATTGCAGAAACAAATGGCTATTTTTCAGACTTGGACAAATCCTATTATTCGGAAGGGATCAACAAATTAGAGCAGCGTTGGACGAAGTGTATAAGCCTAAAAGGTGACTATGTTGAAAAATAAAAAAAGTTTACCCCAAAAAATTAAGTAGTTTTTATTTTTGCACGGACTTTTCAAACGACCCTCGTATATAACAATTGTAAAAATAAAATAAAAATTTGACAAAATACAAAAGTTTGTAAATGAATAAAATAATAAAATATGAAATAAAATAATGTTTATAAAATTAATGACAATAATGTTAATAAATGTAATAATGTTAATAAATGTAATTTGATACTTAAGATTGGCTAAATGTATGACTAATATACAACTCTTACAGTTTTGAACACAACACGTGAGCATTTTTACATACTAAATAGAATATGCTATTATTTAGAAAAAAGATTAATAAATTACAATAAAGAAAATAGTTTATAAATGAATAAGAAGCACGATTTTTTATAGATATTGTTATACATATTCTAACTGTTGTTGCTACATAAAACTGAAGAATTTCGTTCTTAATCACTCATCGGCCACCTCGAACTGAACAAATTTCTCAAAAAAATAATACAATTAAGAAGGACGCGAGATCTGGTTCACGACATGAGACTTCGCTTTTTGATTACTTCTAATCTAATGTAAAATATTAAATAGCTAACACATTCAAATATACTTATATTTATGTAATAATATATCAAATTTAAGAAAAATGAGAAAGTAGGTGTAATTACGAGGGGTGTTCAAAAAGTAAGTTTCCCTGCTCCGGGAAAAAAGCAAAACACAATTTTTAGGTTAAAGTAACATATGTATTTATTGTTTGACTTATAAACTATTTTTCTACATAGTCCCCTTGGACTTGAATACATTTTTTATATCTGTTCTGAAGCTTTGACAAACCTTGTTTATAAAAATCCGTGCCCTGTTTTTTAAAGAATAATTTAACAAAGTCTTTCACTTCATCATTTGAATTGAAGTGATGGCCACCCAAACTTTCCTTTAACTTAGGAAAAAGAAAAAAGTCACTTGGTGCGAGATCTGGAGAGTAGGGTGGGTGATCAAAAATTTCCCATTTGAATTTTTCCAGTAAGGTTTGTGTTTTTTTTGCTGAATGAGGCCGTGCATTGTCGTGAAAAAGCAACACTTTTC
>NW_017304207.1:284740-296815 GCF_001594115.1 Trachymyrmex septentrionalis | reverse complement strand
AAACCTTACTGGAAAAATTCAAATGGGAAATTTTTGATCACCCACCCTACTCTCCAGATCTCGCACCAAGTGACTTTTTTCTTTTTCCTAAGTTAAAGGAAAGTTTGGGTGGCCATCACTTCAATTCAAATGATGAAGTGAAAGACTTTGTTAAATTATTCTTTAAAAAACAGGGCACGGATTTTTATAAACAAGGTTTGTCAAAGCTTCAAAACAGATATAAAAAATGTATTCAAGTCCAAGGGGACTATGTAGAAAAATAGTTTATAAGTCAAACAATAAATACATATGTTACTTTAACCTAAAAATTGTGTTTTGCCCGGAGCAGGGAAACTTACTTTTTGAACACCCCTCGTATAAATGCTAAAATGTACCTCAAAAACGTTTCAAAATACTTGAAAGTAAAATACGTTATAATAAAATATAAATATATGTTTAAAACGTGTTTTTTTTTGTTTAAAACATTTTTTTCTAAAGCTTTTTAAAACATATAAAACATTAAAAACATGTTTTAAACTGTCTTTTTTAAACACGTTTTTTATCAACCCTGTATGTATGTACATACACTGATTAGTTGATTTTCTTATGTTTTATACGTCATGTAAGAATCTGTATATACTCCCCTTAAAATATTCAAATCATTTCTCTTTCATTGTTTAGGGGTTTACAACTTTTCGCACATAGCAAGAGTAGGCTTTCATTATGAATAAAAATGCATCGAATAAGCCTAATTTTATTAAAATCGAAGGTGAAGTAACAATTCTAAATAAATACAGACTAAAATACGTGTACACTCTCTGCGCAGCATTAAGTCGGTGACAAATTTTCTAACCACATGTCAACTTTAAGAATGAAATCACACGGTGCGGAAAAAGGCTGCGAAATAGAGAATGCGTCATTCAAATAACCAATTAGCGCTATTCGAAATAATATCGCAGAGTACGCTGATTGATTGCTTCTATGATGCATTTCACTCTAACGCTTAATATCTCATATTCTCAGCGAGACTACGCATGACATTTTACTGCCAAATTCTATCGTTTTATGCAAAAATGAGTATAATTTTATTAAAATTAAAGATGAGGAGCGTCTTTTAAATAATTATCCGAAAATTTATGAATAATAAAATGATAAATATATATAAATAATAGCAAACCTACATATAAAAACATTTTATGTCACCATTATCTTTAATTAAGAATTTTTTTTAATGGAATTGTACTAATTTTTATCACACGAATCTAATACTTCCGTGTAAATAATGGGACGCTATTTTTATCTTGCACTAAAACGTTTTTTATTCTTGAAAGCCACTTCGCACCAAAAAATGGATTGGGTTAGGATTAGGTTTTTTAACGCGAAACGACATGAATTTACAATTTTCCACGCGAAATAAGGGCTATCTTATCGCAGCGCAATATTTCGCGGTTGACATATTTTCTAACCTAAATAGTCATCAACTTTAACACTTAATATTTCGGTGGCAGAGCAACACTTTTCTGCCAGATTCCTTCATTTCGTGCAAGAATCGATTGAGTATATTTTTATCAAAATTTGAGGGGGACGAGGTCTTCTTAACATTTACCCTTCGATATATTTTTTATTATAACAGGATGAAAGAATCTTTTTAATTAAAAGACGATTTGAGATTAGAATAATAGTCTATTTTCCGAAAAAGTCGTTCCATGAGAAACCAAACCACAAAAATTTTGGATCGACAAGCATGCAATTTTATAAATGATTATATTTATATGCTGGAAAAATGAATACTTATCTATATATTAATGAATTAGTACTTATCGAACAATTATTTGTTAATAATAAATTTCTTTTTATACGTATAGAAATTTAATTTCGATAATCTTATATTTAACGTACATGTGCAGACCAAACGAACAATAATGCATCCCAATAATTCTGATTGGTTGATGGAACTCTATTACTTTTCCGAAATTCCGACTGTCATGGGACAGCACCTTTAGTATGCAGGATGTTCCACAATTTGACCGAAATGTTAATAATATAATTCTGACTTAAAAATAAGACAAAAATCCTAATATCAAAATGTCAAGGCTATAATAGTTTTTAAATTAATTCGTTATACATATTTAAAATAATTCATTATACATATTTATTTTTTTTTAATATCCTGCAATATTTTTGTTATATACGTTGCATATATAATTTTTTTCTATATTTAAACATGATTAGTGAAGTATTTTAACATTATTGTATATATTATTACTTCAATTTCACATGAGATAAACATAGGCATACGAACATCCTGTTGTATTGTCCCTGAGCGCACGAAATATCAGTTCTGTGATTAGTTAACTTTAATCGCTATTAATTTAAAAACTATTATAGCTTTGACATTTTGGTATTATTATAGAATTGTCTTATTCTTAAGTCAGAAATATATTATTAAAATTTCAGTCACAAATTGTGGGACATCCTGGAATATCAATATTCAATAACAAGAATCTTAATAGTTTATTTTAAGGAATGTCTGATGAAATCTCATTTTCTATATGCAATAGAAAATGAGAAGCAATTATCAATTTTTGTTATTTCTATTTCTATGCTACTTTTATTCATTCAATATACATAAAAATATTGCGATAAATTAATTGTTAAAACGATTTTTATAAATCTTACACATATTCTTGAATTTATAAAAAATTATCAAAATTATTTTAAGTTTTCTTCAGAATTATCTTAAATTTATATACTTATTTTTTATCTCCTTTTTATAAGATATATTTATCTTAAATTTCATATATCAAGATACATCATGATATAATATACTGCATCTATAATCATATCTAATATAGAAAATGTGAGATACATAAAATATAAAATGTAAATAAGCACTAGAAACAACGATAAGCAGGCAACTGTATCAGGACTTTAGTATATTCATATTTTTCTGCATATTCCAAGCATACTTCTGCGACTGCCTGGTGGACATATTCTTTTGGGAACGGTCGTTATTATCATGAAGGGCGCAATGTCCAATGGTACACATTCTAATTGGAAAGTAGTCTCGCTCACGCCTAATACTCCTGTAGGTGCGCACGGACCACCTATAGTTCTGAGAGGATAACACACACCGTTGTACGGAACTATGCTGTCTTCCGAGCAAGGATTCTCCACACAACGAGGAAGTACCTCGTTCTTTAGAAGTACGACGTAATTCTTGTATGAACAGGGACCCTGTCTGTAGGCTTCATAGCAGGAATCATTTAACGGGAAGTACAAGAACCGTGGCCTACAGTCGCACACCCAGGAATTCTTCGCGCCATTGCCTGGATAAAGAAGCATGTTTTCCGGGCAACTATCCGGTATTGACACGGGTATGCGTTCCGTTATCGTCTGTGAGAAGACGAATATATATAAAAAAAAGTTGTTCCTCATGATTTTATATTAATATTATATTACCGTAGAATTACCACCGCTAACATGGGACGTTTCCTCGTCAGTCGGAAATATCAGATCCTGGCCTCGTATCATGTAAATATACATGAGAAATACAATTCCAACGTATAAGCGCTTCATCTTCGCTATGAGATAAGACTATGTCTTTGAGAAGAATAAAAGTACATTGGTATCTATAAACTCGCAGATGGGGATATGGGAGATTCCAAACATAGTTTTGCATAAATTAATATTAATGTGTTTCTACCAACCAGGCAACAGTAAAAATAACTCGATCCGCTTCGGATCTTCTTCACATGAATGACAAACTAAAAAAGAAAAACATCAATGAAATATGTTTGCTAAAAAACCGCCTACATTATAATCTATTACAAATTGTCTAAACAGTCACTAGTATTATAATTGTGCCTTAACAATTACATTTTCTGATTCTATAATTATAATTATTTTAAATATTTAGATTTAATAATAAAAATATCAATAATTAGAAAATCTTTTGATGTCGATAATTTCAGGAATTTACATTTTTTAACAAATTGCACATATGTTATAAAATTAATCTTTTATATATTTAAAAAATTATTAAAAAAGTATAACAATATATTTTACTTGTTTCTAATGAAACAATTCGAAATAATTTTTCTTTTTACATATATAATGAATTATTTATTTTAATATTTTAAGTAATTATAAATTGCTGGCTTTATGTTTAATATTCTAATAATAATCAGGCATATATGAAATTAAGCTAAATGGAATATTCATTTGTATATATAAAAAAAATTACTGTAGAAATCATTTAATGTTCACAACTTATTATATATGTATGTTTTCGTACATATATCACAGTACAAAATGCAAAGAATAAATTTGAACACTAAATGAAACATTGAGATTTTAATTATTTCAATTTCGATTGTTAGCAAGATTTATGACCAATAGTTATATGACTAACAATTGTACATTCTTATATGTTACAAAAAATACTGATTTCATAAAATCTAAAATAATTCAAAATAAAATAATTTAAAGTAGCATTACGCGCAATGTGAATTTTCAACACATTCGATAATACTTTTTTAAAACTATTAATAAACGAGATTTAGATGTATGTAATTCTTGATACTGTGCTCAGAAATTGATAATTTTGAAAATTGATAAATTTCGAAAAATTTTTAATAATTCTTCATCAGTATGATAATTCGAGTATATTTTACAGATTTACCGATCTTTAGAAAGATTCAATGAATCTCCTATGTCAACCGATTGCGATGATTGTTGTTTTTTATGCAACGCCGTCATGTCCAGCATGTTCCCGAAGTCAGATTTAATGCTCGATATTGTCAAATCCTCCGTTCCTTGATATTCGCCCGGCCTGCCAATTTTTGTCGGGTCGGTTTGCGAGTCCAATTTCTTTCGATCGTTCGTATAATCGTCAACGCTCACCGAGAAATTTCTGCAAGCCTCCGATGTGTTGACACTCTTAAAGGGTGATGGGATTGCGTCAACAGTAACGAAATCACCCGGTTTACGTTCATTACCGTCCATGTCTTTTGCCGGTGAGATCTTGCCAAGGGGACCGAACAGATTCGCAATGTTGCGCATATACGGTGAAGGCGATGAAGTTCTTGTGAAGTCCGCGATGGAGAACCCCGATAGCTTCGCTAAATCGGTTGTAGGAAAATTCGCCAGCTTTGTCAAATCCGAAAACTTTGTAATCTGTTGAGTAATATCCGCTAGTGGAAAGTCGGGATTTGTTCGAGACTTGGCACTGTTGTCACCAATCAGATTCGGTAGTTTCGAAAAGTCCGCAGGCGCGAAATCATAGTCGCACTTCGCATTTTTCACCGATACTGTGAGTTCGCCAGATTGGAAGCTTGGTATTATCTCCGATGGCGATATGTGCTTAGAACCTACGATGGAATTTCCGTCTTTTATCTGAGTGATAGATGCAGCGTCATTAGAGCATATAGTATTGTCCTTCTTGATGCTGTCTCGTGAGGTCGACGGTTGTAATACAAACGGCTTGGAAGTAGGCGTTATTATGGCACCTCCATCAGGCTTAAAATTGACTGGCGCAAGAAAAACAGCCGCGTTACTGGCCGTAAGTCCTACGCCAGGTGGAACTGGAGGCCCCAACGATTCTGAGGCAGATACCAGAGGAAATTTCATGGTTAGAAACTCAGGTGTGTTGCTATCCTCCGAGCCTGGACATATCATCTCCCTGATCACATCCCAATATGAGCTGTTTGATCTGTTTCGACCAGGTAATTTTGATGCCAAGGAACACTATTAACATAGATTAGTACATATATTAGTATATAGATTAATGTGAGGACTTGTTTGCATTTATCATTGACATATACTCACCCTTAAACGTTCGAGATACGTCGTATTACCGTTAAAATTGGCAGTAAAGTCAATGCCACCCTCACTCTTATAATATTCTATAGATCTTCTCTACAAAAGTAAACAATATAAATATCAGTGACAAACATGATAACACAATACATAAAATAATCTTTTATAGATTCTCTAATCATTTTATTTCCAAATTTTTTGACATTTATATCTTGCTTAATTGAACTTTAATTGAATTCAATTTAATTTATGCATAGGAGAGAAAAACGTTGAAAATGAGTTAATTATTACAAAACATTTACAATTTCCTCCAATGTATCCTGGGAGAGAAAATGCTCCTGCGATAATGTGTAACTGAGAAGCATAGGCCGAGGATATTCATGGGGTCTGTTTTCAGGTGGCGGTAGAGACCAGAAAACATTAAAATTTGATTCGTAACAATTACCATCCATATTGTAAGGTGCTGCAAAATAGAATGAAATGATTATCAGCGGTTTTATGTTGTATGACAAAGAAATTATCTAAAATACTTACAGCATATCAATCCTACACATGGTATGTATCCATTATCGCTAGGTCCCTTCATCTTAATCTGATAATCCAACTGAGAGTCCACATCTCTTAAAGAAGGTGATGCATGAGAGCGTGGATGAGAATGATACCAGCCTACCAATGTTACACGTTTCCATTCCATGGCTCTTGCGATTTCAGCTTCCACGGCTGCAGCAGCTGATTTGTCCTTACCAGAATATCGACATGGAAATGCGCACGTTATAGAAAGATCTACAAGATATATCTCTTAGTAAATCAATAATACGTGATGAAATAATTATGAATGCTTTCCAGTAAAAGACAAATGACATAGTGTAACACAACAAATTATTGTATCCTTAAGTTTGTTCAGCTGAGCTTCTTGCACATGTTATCTTTTTTTCCTTTTTAATGTAAAAAGAAAAAAAAATGCAAGAAAATTCATCTGAAGAAAACAGACTTCTTATTGTTTGCCAATGTTAAACAAATATAAAATGATCAATCTATTACACGACTGTGGTCGATTTAGATGCGTTCAATGCTTTTAGTATCTCTATTCTTAATTTTACATCTAATGAACGATAAAGACAGAATGACAATTACAAGCACTTAAAGTATGCAAGCAAATCAACCGTAGCCTATGTCCTTACTGTATAGCACTATATATGTATATATATATATATATCATATAATTAAGAATAAAATATACTGTGTGAATTAATATCCCAATGGCCACCCAAATAGCCACAAATTTCCTTGTCTGTTAGGTGACAATGTAAGTCTACTAACAAAGCTGCAGTAGTTGTGATTGTCACTAGAAAGGGCTGTATCTTTCCTAGCGTGCTAAACGATGTGAGTTCTACCATTGTGCTCATGTCCCTGTAAAGTATCATAATTTTCATAAATATATTACAAATATTTCATATAAATAGGCATAATTCTTTTTTATGAGAAACTTACATAGCATGACTTCGTATTCCTAGATTGGCATGTTTCACTGGAACCCTTACTATTTGGATTGGTAGATTGGTTTGGATTTTCTCACCACTCTCCTCTATGGTATCGATCAAACACGTTTCCATGATTTTAATATACTTTAGAAGACTAAATAACAGAAATACGGCGCCGAAAATTCCATATATGTTCTTCTTCCCCTTCTTTTTCTCCTAAATATACAAACTATAAAGCAACAGCGCTTGCCTCATTAGAAAATTTGTATCGCGTACTATGTTATGTCTCACAGAAAACCGTAATAGCGTTTTCTAACTAGTGTAAATTATAAATAAATTTTTGTGACAGATCAAAAAGACGCTTCCTATCACATCACAGTGTTAACACTTAACTACAGTATATACAGTAGCGCAACTCTCTGTCGACCTTTGATGTTAGTGTTCGCCAAAATGGAGTGCGCATGCATGAAATAAGTAAGTTACCTAGCGTTGCCATGGTTACCACCTAAACTTCTTTCTCTTTTCATTCTTTTTTTACTCTGTCAAAATTCCCCACAAAACTCATTAGATTTATTCGCATCGCAATCCAACGAATTCGTGAATCCAATGAATTCGAAGTAAATGCTATTGTAGGAACATATTGGAGCATATTAGAGCATGCGACGCGAATAAACCTAATTGCGATGAAATAATTTAAACTTTATGAAAATTAATAAAAATAAACTGTAATTATATAAAAAATAAAGAAAAAATATAGAAAAATTAGGAAAAATATTAAATTAACTTAAAAATGTATATTTTTGTATAAAGAAATATTATGTAATTATTATATCTACAAAAATGTTATGAAAAAGATGATAAAAAAGAAATTGATATACATATGTGTCCAAAAAATAAGTTTAAAATACAATAAATAAAAAGAAATCCTTTTCCCTCCTCGATTTTCTATGTTACTTTTGTCCACTTTTTCACTTTATCATTTTTTTTACGAAAATTAGACCAATTTCTCAAGATTTCTCACATAACATTTCACCAAATGGACAATACACGTAATACTTCCCTCTAAATTTCTACTCTGAACCATGTATGCTTGAAAGACAAATGTTAATTTAAGTGGAACATTGAAACGCTTATTTAAATAGAGAGAATAATAAGAAAAGAAGAAAAGAGACGAGGCATTTACTTATTTCACGCATGCGCACTCCATTTTGGCCAAAATAAAATCAGGAAAATTGCGCTACTGTATATAGTAACTGTGTTAGCAGTCACGTTTTATAATCAAAGTCATGGAGTAATAAGAAGGAGATCAAACTCGAGGTCTAGGATGCGATTACATACTAACTTGTCCACCCTAAAGTGGGCTCAAAACACAGTGTAGGAAAATCCATGGAAAATCTGGCAGATGTGATATTAGTGCCATTACGCCTTGTGGGAAAAGTTAGAAGTATTGACTGTCACGTGGTCATAGTTTATACGATATATGTATGTAGTGTAGATGCATACTTGTGACCTGCAGTCACGTGATAATCAATACTTCCAACTTTTCCCGCAAGGCTTGATAGCACTAAAATCACATCTGTCGAATTTTCCATGAGTTTTCCTACACCGTGTTTCAAGCCCACTTTTTTCGTGACCAGCCACTTGAGTTTGATCTCCTTCTTACTACTCCGTGGTCAAAGTATTGTACTTGATTGTGATTAGTCAATTCGTGACAGATTACGGCATACAGCATATGGTTATGACCAATATAAACGCTCCATATAAAGGTCTGAGCACAAGAATTATCATAACACTTACATAGAGACTTAAGTTGTAGACGTAAGTAACGCACAAGCTTTGGCATATGATGCATGATTTATTGCCGTCTTTTGGAGACAGGGCAATAAGTTGTACGTTATACGTAAAAGCTTGTACGTTATTATGTCTACAATCTAAATAAGATCTATTCTATAATAGAGACATAAGTGGTAAGCTATAAGAAATTAACTAATCATAGTCGATTATTCTTCTCACACTTAACTGTGATTGGTCAATTTTTTATGGCTTACGACTTGTGACTCTATTGTAGAACAGGCATAAGTGTTACAACAATTTTTGTGCTCAGTCCCTAAAGCTTATTCTACAATAGTCGTAAGCGTAGTTGTAAGAATTGTGAGGAGAATATTTGACTGTGATTGGTCAATTCTTACAACTACAATCACTTAGGGCCATTCCACATAAATTTACATAGCCGCATAAACATATGTATAAAGAAAATTATCCAATCGTATTTTACGTTTGCCTTTATGACAGAAATGTGATTGGATAATTTTTTTTATGCATATGATTATGCGATTAGGAAGTTTGGCCCTTACAACTACGCTTACGATTATTGTAGAATCGGCTTAAATGAGGACTACCGCTATTGCTCGAATGCGCAGTCTAGAAATATTATGTCTATGGTGATCGGCTATCGGCGTCCATACTCCATTACTCCATTGCGTTGCGGTATTGCCTGATTCTTGCGTTCAGTACAATCGTTCAGTTTAGAATTAGAACAGTTTATAGCTACGAATTACTAAAAAAACAACCGGGAGGCTTCCACTTGAAGGGTTCAAAATGACGATGGCGACGAGCCAAGTTAAGGGTAGCGGCTGGCCACGTAGAGCGAGCAACAGTTCGTTCGAGGGGAAGGTGGTGCAGAATCAATCGGTTACCATCAACAGGACCGTTAATTTGTAAGTGGCGCGATGTGACGCGCGAGATCTATTTAGAATTAATTGTGTTTTGACCGCCTCTCTTCTGTAGAACCGACTACAACCACGACCGATCTTGGCAGACGCGCTAACAATATCATGTTTTTCTAAAAGAGAAAAAAAATAAAAGAAAAGAACTATCTCTTTCTCTCCTGTCGCGATGAATGATCGGCCGTTTGTCCCTTTTTACCTTGAGATTCTGGAATTTTAAGCAACTTGTATCCGTTTTTCACATACCAAGCGCTATGCATTGTTTACAGTGGAAAGCTACTGTGACTTGTACACGACAGATCGTACAATTTATGACTATACCATTTGCTTAAGATTCTCTAATCCAGATGATATAGCGTCGCATACGAACTATTACGCGAGATTTTGCCGTCATTCAATTTTGCGCGCAGCGTTGAGCATTGTTTCCTTTTTATGATATCATAAACTAAGTCTAATTACTTTCAGTTATTCTTTGCATTCGTAATGCAAGGAATCGGTTATTAATTCTTGTGTGTAAAGAAGCAACCCATTGTGTCCCTTTTCTTTTCGTTTTAATTGTTAAAGTGCAATTTGTATCTTAAGATTTCACACTCCGCAGATCTCGAACGATTCTGACAAGGCTGTATTATTTTCTAAGTTTGTATGATCGCCAGGGAAGCCCTGTATATGTTTTATTCATGATTTCACTCTTCCATTTTATGTAAGATATGCTATATCTATATGTATTATATGTATACATATGTACTGCATTGTACGAAGTAGTTCACAATTATATATATATATATATATATACACACACACACACCTCGTTATATTACATTTTAAGATAGTACCTAATATGATACAAATATTGCGATTATTCTGACTAATTTGTTATAAGAAGGCAATACAAATCTTCTTAAAACAAACGCAATTGTATACAAGATCTATGTAACATTAGATCATATAGATGACTATTTGTGCTTCTTACTATATATGTGCATCTCTAACGTTATATTTGCAATATTTTGTGTTATAAGTCAAAATGTTACAGAGTATATTTATATGTCAATGTATATTTCGACATCATGCAGACTTTTGCATGTATTTATCAAATAATTTATCAAAATATTTTGCAAATATTTATAACTTATCTTTTTTTATTGTATTATTGAAAGTTCTCAATATTATCTTCTTTGAACAAGCTTTACTTTATCATTACAATATGATTATGTTGTGTAACTGATATATCAAGTTATATTTATTGAGATGAAAAATTTATTTAAAGAGACATATTTAAATAATTTTATAAAACAGTCACAATATATGTAATATATTATAAGCATGGCAAATAATAATAGAATTCGATAATTATAATGAAATATTCGTATTATTTATCGAGTACTTGTTAAAATACTTATTTGTGCAAATACAATTGTAATGTCACAAATAACAAAATTATGTTTGCCTGTTATTTATATTTAATTTGATTATAACACACAGGTGTTTAATGTGAATGTAGAAGAGCTTTAATATAGATGTGTTGAGATATTAATGTTTTATACATGCGTATGTAAAAACTGAATATAAAGCGATATTTTTGTGACAAATAAACTATCATTATATATGGAATGTAATATTATATGTATATTACATTGCATTATCAGTATTTGGTTCTATTTTTATAATTATACTTAAACTGCATAAGTTTTGCAAATTCAGAAAACAAACCTGTAAGAAAAATAATATACTGATTAGAAATTTTGTTCTATTGAAATTCTAAAATGAAAAGATTAGTCTCTTTTATTATAAAATTTTATGTGTACCTGATGCAATGTATTCTCATTAACAAAGTGATATTTAATAATAATAAAGGCTCTTTGATAATAAAACAATTCTATATAATTTAAATATCTATACATCTGTCTATAAGGGTGATATATCCTTATTTTTTTATTTTTCGAATTCTTTCCGTCTCATCCTTTAGAATGGTTTCAATCCACAAAAAAAATAATTAAAAATACATTAATAAAAAAATATAATTTCTGTAAAATTTTATATAGCTCAATCGGATATTGAACTCGTGTCCC
>NW_017304207.1:255467-284640 GCF_001594115.1 Trachymyrmex septentrionalis | reverse complement strand
TTATATATATATATATACATACAGGGTGTCCCGTAAGTTTTTGCCAACCGTTTTTGTGTACATAGAGTGGACTAAACTGAATCGAAAAGTTCTTTACCATTTTGCAATTTTCGCAACAGTTAACGAGATATTAATTATTAATCGCTAAATATTGATTTTTAATAATTTTTTACTCAAATATTATCAACTTTACAGAAAAACAGCATGCAAGAGACAAAAATTGTTTATTTTCTTCTCATAAAGTTCTGAGAATTTTTCCAGAATTTTTTTCAGAATTTTTTAATATCATATTTTCTCATGTTGGTAAAAATAAGGAAGTGTAGTACTAAAAGTTAATAAAAAATTCTGCAAAAGAAAAAAATTAATGATTTTTGTCTCTTGCATGCGTGCGTGTGTCTTACTTTTCTGTATCGTTTGAGACCTCGTCTTATTTAACCGTCTTATAATATTTAATCTTGTAATATTTAATAAGATACGTCTTATTTAAACAATTAGATTGTTAATGTCTGAAAAATGAGAAAAATAGTTACATTTTTTGTCTATTTAAACTAGAAAAATTTTACCCATGGGCTAAAAAAGTGTTGGTAATATGTTTGAGGACAAAATTAGTTTAAAACAGGATGAATTCCATATTTTTATTAATAAAGCGATTTTTTTACATTTTATATTACATAATAATTAATAATTATACTATAATCGTAATTATTAGTCATTGGTATTATCTTGAATAATTCCAAGTCACTAAAAAAAAATCTGTATAATATGAAACTTTAGTTCAATTTAATCATATATATGATTCCTTCCTAGGATTATGTTCAGATTTCCACTTAAGTGTCTCCTAAATATTATTTTATACTTGCTTAACATTTAGTGAACAACAAGGATAAAATGACATCTATTGATTCTGTAACTTCTAACGACAGTTCGGTATCGACATACTGTCGCTATGCAACTTTTTACGATTTAAAATACCTATGCAACGACAGTATAACAATATTGACACTGTTGTTAAGAATTATAGAGTCAGGGTACTGAATGACACTTGAATGGGAATCTGAACATGATCCTCGAAAGAAATTCTACATGTTTTTTATTCAAACAATATAAGATCCTCTTCCAGGGGATCCCGTCCTAGAGGGATCTTATCTTATTGAATAAAAACGTGTGGAATCCTTTCTGAAAGCTATGTTTAAATTCTCACTTCAATGCCATCCAGGTATTTTATCTTTATTTACTGTTTAACAAAGTTTAATGATACCTAAGAGAAAATCTTACTTTGTTAAAAAAGAAATGTATAGAAATAATGACAATAGTGTAACGGATTTCTTAATAATGAGTGATTTTCAAATTTAACAATTCATAAAATTCAAAATAACTACGAATACGATTTTCTTTTAGTGAATTGAATTAAAGTTTCATAGATTTTTTTGTTTTAGTAACTTGAAATTATTCAAGGTGGTGCTAATGACTAATAATTATGATTATAATATAATTATTAATTATTATGTAATATAAAATATAAAAAAATCGCTTTATTAATAAAAATATGAAATTTATCATATTTTAAACTAATTTCGCCTTTGAACATACTACCAACACTTTTTTAGCCCATAGATCAATTTTTTCTAAGCTTAAATAAGCAAACAATGCAATAACTCCTTTTCTCATTTTTCAGACATTAGCAGTTCACCTAATTGTTTAAGAGTCACTTCGACCAACTCCGATTAAATTTTATTGATGGTTAATCCATTAAAATTGATCAATCGCATTTGTCATTTCACTTAACGATTAAAATTTATCAGAGTTAATCGAAGTAGCTCTAAATGAAACGTATGGAGTCTCAAATGATGTAGAAAAGCAAGACACATATATTGAAAAAAAGGAAAGCTCTATAAGCCGTATTTTATGGAAAATACGTTATAAAAATCAATGCTAATAGCATAATATAACAACACTCAAATGTTTAGCGAGCCAGAGGCATGAATTGCTAATATCCGACCAAGCTAAAATTTTACAGAAATTATTTTTTTGTGGATTGTATTTTTTTGTAGAATTATTCTAGGGAATAAAACAGAAAAAATTCGAAAAATCGAAAAATAAGGACCACTCTGTTTATACATATATTATTGCTTAAATTAAAAAAAAAACAAATACTGCTAATATTGAAATATGAAAATAGCGAGAAAATTTAAATTGTTACATTGTGCATATTTATGTAGTTTCTGTAATTAAATATTGTAATATCGCATCAAGCTGTATTTGAAGAAACTGGATTTAATTACTGATGGATTAGTTAAACATATACAGGAGCCTAACAAAAGAATACAACTCATTTATCATAGATATCCTTTGACAAACTATACATTTGGAACAAAAGAGCCACTCTTCGAGAAAGATCCATCAGTACCAGCAAGGTTTCAGCGCATGAGAGATGAATTCGACAAGATCGGCATGCGGAGAAGCGTAGAAGGTGTCTTATTGGTACATGAGCATGGACTTCCTCACGTTCTTCTTCTGCAACTTGGCACAACATTCTTCAAATTGTAAGTTTCGAGAATTTATAAATTACGTATCATAAAAAAATTATTCATTTTAATGACATTTCCTTTTTATTATTCCAGACCTGGCGGAGAACTCAATACAGGAGAAGATGAGGTAGAGGGCCTAAAACGGCTCCTTACAGAGGTAACAGTTAACACGACGCCTTACGCTGCCTTACAGGCTGGCTAGGAGTGGCACTTTTATATCGTTAGATTGTAACATTGTCTCTATAAACATCATGATTATTGTATAAACCCTGCAAACGTTTGTAGAACTCATGTAACCGGGCCTGTAGCTCCACATAGGGGCTTGTTCTTTTATTCTTATAATATTTTGTACTTTTGGCGTGCTGCATGCCCGGACACTTCGATGTTGAAAGATATCGCACGTTATTGTATCTGGTTGGCTAAGAACATTGTTCTTATTTCGATAATGTATGTGTTAGCACAGAGAGAAACACAGAAGAGACAAGATAAAATGCAAGAATGTAAAATAGTGACAAGAAGAATGTATATAAATATCGCGAATTTTTTAAATTTATAAGCTCAGAAAACCGATTATATACCGAATAGGGTTTAGAATTTTATTGTAAGAGAAAATTATCTGATCGGCATAATATGTAGGCCTACGAATTCATTCGCAATTGTCAGATCACAAGACAATTAATAAACTTGAGATTTGTATGATCTCTGTTATATTTTTTACTAAAACTATTAGCACATATAACGTATTTTATTTAATTAGGTATTCATATGAACACTATATTGATACCATAGGTGAAAGAAAATGTACATGTGTTCTTGAATATCTATATCAGTTTTTTTTTTATTCTAAAGAGACTTATAACTACATGTCAATCATCGATAAACCTGAATATTGTTAGAATTGATGCTATTAGGTGATCGCCGCAAATGTCTCAAAATATAATAAATATTGTGCAACCATGTTCTTAGTAGACTGACAAAAGAAGAATGTATTTTATTTTCATCATAGTTTACTTGAGACTCAATATAGTACAATGTTAAACAGCAAATGGGATTGCTTTCTAGACCTTTGGACGACAGGACGGAGTGAAGCAAGAATGGGTTATAGAAGATACAATAGGAAACTGGTGGCGTCCGAACTTTGAACCACCTCAATATCCGTACGTGCCGCCACATATTACAAAACCGAAAGAACACAAGAGACTATTTCTCGTACAGTTGCAAGAGAAAGGTATAACAACAAATCGAAAGTTTCGGCATGTTAATCTCATAAATACATTTACTCTCTTGTTATTTTTATATTTAGCTCTCTTTGCTGTACCGAAGAATTATAAGTTAGTCGCTGCACCTTTATTTGAATTATATGATAACTCACAAGGTTACGGTCCTATAATCTCATCTCTACCACAATCTTTGTGCAGGTATGTATTTAAAAAAATCTTTTTACGTGATGCACATTTTGATGATGTAGGCGCAACGTATCACAAATTGCATCTATTTTTGTATTTCAGGTTTAATTTCATCTACATGTGAAACTAGAATTAGAAGAACAAAACTGAAATTCTATTTAATTTAATGAAATCTATTATAAACTTAATAAATAGCCACATGCATGTACGAAATGATTGCAATGATATTTGAAAGAAATTTCTGATCTGTATATGATGCATATTGCGAATTAAACCATTTTTAATTAATATTTTTTTTATATAATTATATAATCTCATTCCATAATTCATACGAGTATATCTAAACGATAGAAATGTAAATTTCTATATTTTGTTTTTGTATCTATAATATCATACATATGTAAGAGATACAGTCCATTTGGGCCATGTTAAAATGTACATATAGATTTTTATTAGCTTTATTTCTCAATGTATGCAATTAAATTGTATTAATCATTTCAAAAAATTGATTTTTCAAAAGTAACAATTATACGACTAATATTATAAGAAAATGTAGACATGAACAATGTATTTTTCTGCTAAGTCCTAAAAATACTTCCATAATAAAATTATGATAAAATATAAAATAATTATAGTATATCAGTAATTTGCAATTTATTAATTTTTATTCCTGTTATAAAAAAAACTGTTACAAAAAAAAAACAGAAGACAGCTTAATAAAATAATTTGGTAATTAAATAACTTGTAACAATATTTGAAAAATATAATTCATATAAATATCTTCATCAAACATATTATTGTTATAGTAAATTGTCTTTCTATCTTATATTCTTATCTTATATAATATCACATCGCAATATGTGATATCTTAATATTTTATCAATAATTATCTAATAAGTTTTTGTATATAATGTTGGAAAGAACTTAATCGTGGAACATACAATCAACTTTATTTCATTTTCTCTCGCATTTTATACACAATACAAAATATAATAAAATATAGCTAAATATTGAAGGAACAAATGTAATTAGGTTTTTTTGGAATTTGATATATGAAACTTCCTAATTTTTCCATTTAGGCGATATTTTTGCATTTTGCGCAATCCTCTAGTAACTAATAGTAAATGGTTCTTGTTTTGTGGAATGGTATGTGCTCCAATTCTTGCGCATACTCTCGCCGATAGTCCCACAGATAATGATCGATAACGATCGCATTAACATCTAATGGATTCAGGCCCAATTTCGAATCGTCAGCGATCAATCTTTGCACCTCGTCGCGTACCTGCTCGACCGCCTCGATTGAGCAGGCACGTATCTCAACCTCCTCCCTGCTGCCCTGTTTCAATGGTTCGTCGGATTTCAACTTGCTCATGAGCGAGTCACTGTAGCGCATAGTACCATAATGTACAAGCACTTGAGGGATACGGTAATCGGCGAACATTGCGATGCTATCGATATCGTGGAATTCGCCGAGCCCGCGTCCCTCGAAACAGGCCCAGATGTCGCCGATCAATATCTGAGCTCTCTTGTAAAGGCTGATCCTATGCCCTTCGTAATAAGCCTCATCTCGGTATGACTCAAATTCGTTGACAATCAGTTGAAGCAGCTTTTCCGCGGAGCCTTTACACGACTTGATACATTCCACAAACGTGCCTTTATACTTTTCCAACAGAACCTTTCCAGCCTCATGCAGGCCCTTAATTCTGTCGTGTATAAGTGGCATTTTGACTTCGTTATCACCTCGAAAAATGATGTCTGCATCTTGTTGCGTTATCTGTGAATAATACTTGGGATCCCACATAGGTTTTCCTTCGTCAATGGCTCGGCTGACAGCGGCACAGAACGCAAAGTAGCCGGTCTCTCCATTGACATTCCATTTTTTCGTACCCGTCTCGGTCCAAAATGAGAAGTTCAACGTATCCAGCACGAATATCCAGTCCACCGCCCTGGAATCGTCGGGCTTGGGGTGGAATTTGATTTGTGAGAAATTGCTCTTGTTGATCTTACCGCTTTTTAAACCATCAAGGACCGCCAATGCCAATTTTTTTACACCTATTTGCTCGATGAATACATCCTTCGCCAAGAAGGCGACTAGCTTCGCAGACTCTGTTGGCATCAGGATCATGATGTCAAAAAACTTGCTGACTAACTGATATTTAGCTCTAGATACTTCGAATGATTGTTAATAACAGTTTGCTTACTCCAAAATGTTCTAGTCAAGATACTATCAACGAATATTCCAAAGCGATTGGGGTGCGATTTTTAACTAATTGATTTCGCGCTCTTCCAGGTGTTTTATCAGCGAGATATAACATATATCTGATAACATTCTGGACGCAGACAGAAATAGATTCGATATAGATGGATGATCGATGTCGAATATTGGTTTATATTTTTGTCATTTCCAACCTCGTTATTGTTTTTATATATTAATTGCAGTTACACGAATTATACTTCTGTAAGATTTTTAGGCCCGGTTGTTCCACCTTTTCGTAAATTTTACCTATAAGGTAAATCAGACAATCCATACATGTGATTGGGTAATCTTGCCCAACAGGTAAAATTTATCAAAAGGTGGAACAATCGGCCCTTATTGTTAATTAATTATTATACATCAAATGGATGCAAAGTTGAAAAGCATATATAAATAAATAAATATATGTATATGTGTACATATATATAATATATATATATATATATATAGAACTTATTTAACGTAAAAATGACGTAAAAAGTGACAATAGGTCTGTCACATTACTTGAAGTTCCTAAAAATGTTTTAGGGTGTGTTTCCTTTTTATTGGCAGTGCAACCATCATGACGTTACAGTGCACTGTCGCAGCCGTTCCAAAATTATGGTGGTTCTGCCAGCACTAATGTCCATAGCATATACAAAAACGTAAGACCGTAAGACGTAATCAATAATGCATGATCTACAATGGGCAGTAACAGTAATTGATTAAGGAATAGGCATAGAAATCGACCAATCATAGTTGAATGTAAAAAAATAATCAACTATGATTGGTCGATTTC
Source organism: Trachymyrmex septentrionalis (assembly GCF_001594115.1). Lineage (NCBI taxonomy): Eukaryota > Metazoa > Arthropoda > Insecta > Hymenoptera > Formicidae > Trachymyrmex > Trachymyrmex septentrionalis. The sequence continues at coordinate 277,674 of NW_017304207.1, read as the reverse complement.
TACGCTTACTCCTTAATCCACTACTATCCATTGTGGACCATGCATAAGCGAATTGCCCAATCATGATAGAGACCGTAAGGCCAGTAGCGAATCCAATCTTATGTATGGTCTATAGCAATAGTGGATTAAGAAGTAGGCGTAGAAATCAACCAATGATAGTTAATTATTCTTCTCACATTCGACTATGATTGGTCGATTTCTACACTTATTCTTTAATCTGCTACTGCTCGTTGTAGACCATGCATTATGCGTCGTCTACAATGGGCAGTAGCAATAATGGATTAAGGAGTAGGCGTAGAAATCAATCAATCATAGTCGAATGTGAGAAGGATAATTAACTATCATTGGTTGATTTCTACGCCTACTTCTTAATCCACTATTGCATGCATTATGATTTCTTTACTGCTTACGTATTACGACCTTACGTCTTTGTATGTGCCATGGGCTTAATGTCGTATTTCGGAATAACTTTGCAGTAGACTGGTGTAAACAGACATGAATAAACGTACTAAATTGTCAATAAATTTTGAACGAAAACAGCAGCGATAGATCTTCCGAAGAAAATGAGCTAATTATAAGATTATCAATTTAAGCAGTTTGACCTCATGTTAAAAACTATGGGTGTGTTCTCATTGCTGATTTCCAATATAGTATCCAATAGCCATCATGTTGTGTTACTGAGAGAAACGTTCTTTTTCTCTAGTAAAAAATTGCAGTAAAAATATAATTTAAATTCGCGTACGAATTTTTACTGGAACTTTTCACTAAAGAAAAAGAACGCTTCCCTCAGTAAACCTGGATTCTCATACGGGCAACAGGGCTCTAACACCGAACGTTGATTGGTAAAAAACGGACGATAGGAGTAAATTTTACTCTCACAACTGACTTTTCACAAATCAGCACTCTGTGTCAAACTCGCTATTGTGCGTATGAAGATCCGGGCGAATCTCCCCACTTTTCCTTATAAAAGTGTTGCCTGCGCGCAGTAAATGCGCAATGGAAAACCGTCATGTATAGAAAAGAGATATCAATAGATCACGTGACCAGCTTCTCTGTGATTGGTTCTTAATTATACAAGGAGATGTTATGGCGATCTAACTTTTACTTTTCATAAACTGTTACAAACCACGTGCACCACTATTTATTTCAGATTATTTCAGATTCTTTCATTGCAAAAACGCATTGAATAAGTCTAATTTTGTTTATTCTTTGTGTAATTAGGTTTGTTTGCGTCGCATGCTCCAATGTACTTTTGTTATAGCTTCTACTCACTTCAACGAGCACGTTACACACTTTCTAAATAAGCTATATATTAGTCATAAATCAGAAGCTGGAAATTGACCAATCACAGTCGTCAATTTCTAACTTCTAACTTCTGATTTATGACTAATGGCTTATTGTAGAATGACCATTAGAGTAAGTAAATGCTGTAATAGAAACATTTTAGAGCATGTCAGAGCATGCAACGCGAACATACCTTATATAACTTCTTCGAGTATATAAAAATATGTAAATATGGTGTTCTGTGCATACGCGGTTTTACAATGCACGTGTGCCATAATTAATACATATTATCTAACAACAGGAAAAGTGGGGAGTCTAGTGTTATAATGGAAGTCTGTGATTCGACATCTTTGCTTTCTCTCTTTTTAAGGCAAAATATGTATCTATAGGTCTGTTCACATTGTATGAAATCCCCAAGTATTTTTGCACTTAAAATGAGATAGATACAAATTTTTTGCCTTAAAAAGAGAGAAAGCGAAAATGTGTTAAAAGTGCAAGCAACGCGAACAGACCTTATCTTATTTAAGAATATCAATCATGAAACTTTATCCCTAGGATAAAAAGTAAAAATTTTTACCATTGAAATTAATGGAGAAATTTTTCACTTTCCACTTCCATCCTAAGGATCAAGTTTCATGATTGATAGTGCAAAAATATTTGAGGATTTCTTGCAACGCACCTATTATCAAGGCTGCGTTCGAATTTCCACCCGGGTGTTTCTCGGTCATATCATCCTTGTTTATCGTTTGATAAACAACAGGATGACATAACATCTGGGGAGAACCCAGGTGGAAATCCGAACGCAGCTCAAGAAAACTCATTCTCTAGTTATATCTAGAAAGAAAATATCGTTTATTAGGTCCCTATAATTTCTAAAGTTATGCATTCTGCCGCATGTTACGCGCGCTTTCCAGTTTATTATTACCATTTGTCGTTCGTCATTTTACATGATTTTACGCTGCTTGCTCGTATTAATGTCGTGAACAGGTGAGAATAAATTTCTGCAAAATATTGTGTTTATCATTAAAATTGTTGCATTTTTATCAAGCCAACTCTGCTTTACTAGGACTACGACTACAGGTACTTGTGAGGACATGGATTCCGATGGTTGCTCGTTAACTTGCACCATTATCCTGGAATGGTTGAACGCGCAAGGAGCTATTCTGAGAAAAGTAACTCACAGAACAGCGTCGCTACGTATAATTCGAGATCGTCAGCGCAAGATGCTCGTAGAGGTACGCGCCGAAAAAGCGAACGTACTCGCGAAGCTACCTTTGAAAGGTATATCGGTATTTAATAAATTTATGACCGAGGGAAAGGCTTCTATCAAGTTCAAGGAACAGAACTGTACGTTGTTTCTGTCGAATGCACCTTCTTCTCAGCTGATTAATTTTTTAAAGACTATATTTATCAAGCTGACAGGCCAACAAGTAACGACTGTGAAAGATCCCTTGCGGGAGAAACTCTTTGCAAATATACAGCCAGGTGGTGCTGAGGATATTAGCCCGGCTAGTAATGCAGAGGTCAACAGAGCTAAGGAAAAAGCTATGGCTGTATCACGTGCAACGGTCACCACTCCATCGCCGAGCGTAGTCAGGAAGCGAAAATATTTCAGCGACGATAGTCCTAAAGTATCCGCAGCAAAAAAACTGTATAAGAATCCTACCACAGGAGAACTAACAGAGGAACAGACTCAAGTCTTAAATGCAGTACTTAGTGGAAAGAACGTGTTTTTCACCGGTAGCGCAGGCACTGGAAAGTCATTTCTGTTAAAGAAAATAATCTCAGCTCTTCCTCCAGATGTAACAATGGCTACAGCAAGCACTGGAGTAGCAGCCTGCCACATAGGTGGAATTACATTGCATAAGTTTGCTGGCATTGGTGTGGGCACTGGCACCAAGGAGAGATGCATCCAATTGGCCTCTCGTCCAGCTTCAGCTTCAACTTGGAGGAAAACAAAACATTTAGTGATAGACGAAGTTTCTATGGTAGATGGTGATTTTTTTGACAAGATTGAGGAAGTGGCAAGACACGTGCGTAGGACAGAAAGACCTTTCGGAGGAATACAATTAATTTTGTGTGGTGACTTCTTTCAATTACCTCCTGTTTCTAAAACTAATGACAAAGCAAAATTTTGCTTTCAAAGCGAGGCTTGGCAAAAGTGTGTTCACTTTAATTTTGAATTGCGAATTGTCCATCGGCAAAAGGACGAGGCATTCGTAAAAATATTAAATAGTATTAGGATAGGTAGAATTACGGATGATATTGTTGATATTTTAAAGGAAACTGCAAAACAAAAAATTGAAAGTAATGGCATATTAGCAACTAGATTATGTTCTCATGTAAAAGAGGCCGATGAGATCAACGAATTTCAGTTGAATGAACTTAAAGGTGAGAGTAAAGTATATACAGCATTAGATTCTGATAGTTCTGCGACATCTATGTTGGATCAGCAGCTGCCTATACCTAGCAAATTAATATTGAAAGTTGGCGCTCAAGTTATGCTAATGAAAAATATAAATGTTAATAGTGGATTAGTGAATGGTGCTCGAGGTGTCGTTATTGATTTTAAAAATGATATACCGATAGTTAACTTGCGCTCAGGAACACATTATGAAGCAAAGATGGAAAAATGGGCTATCAAAACTAGTTCTGGTGCTGTTATACATCGAAAACAGATTCCTTTAAAGTTAGCATGGGCCTTTTCAATTCACAAAAGTCAAGGTTTAACTTTAGATTGTGTGGAAATGTGCTTGTCGAGAGTATTTGATGCTGGTCAATCTTATGTAGCACTTTCAAGAGCTCAGAGCTTACAGAGTTTACGTGTCTTAGATTTTAATAGCCAACAGGTATGGGCTAATACAGCTGTACTAGAATTTTATAAAAAGTTTAGGAGGAATTTACAAGAGATGGAAATGATTCCTCTGGGTAAGAAAGTAAAGTTGGAAAGAAGTAAAAGATAATATTTATATTTTTTATAGTCTATACATATATAAATTGTTGGAAGTAAACAATTTATATTAACACACGCAATAAAAATTATATAACAATTATTAATTTTATTACAGTAAATATCTTCTTTATTTTTACATATATAATTAATACGGTTTTTTTTTACAAATATTACAATTTACTGATGATGGTGATTTATATTTATATCAGTATTAATAATCGTCGACAGTTATTTCAATAGGCGGTATATAACGCCATGTATGTCCTGCATTTATAAGCTCCGAATAAAGTATCGGAGAGTTTGGAGCGGATTCTTTACTGCTGCATTGAATATCTATTTTGTACTGACCAGAAGTGAAAAATACTACGCGACATTCATGATAGGCTCTGCCATATTCCTGTAACTGTTATTTCATAATAAAATAGGGAATGTAAGACGTGCGTATACAACTACACATTGCATTTACGAAAAGTGTGACTTACAGTAGGCAGCATGACTTTATTTGCTCCAGCTATGGATAACCTTGTTTCTAATTGATAATTGTTAACGCCGTTATGATGGTCCTGATAGAAATTAATAGACAATGTAAGATCACTCAGAGGATGTTCCAAAGCATTGCACACTCCCACACCAACGCTGATGCATTCACCCAAAGCACACGACAGTTCTTCTTGTGCTTTTACAATAATATCGTTGATAGTTATTTCTGGAAAATGTTAGTAATTTTAAGTACACATACTTTATTATACACATACTTATAGTAAACAGTATTTACGCACCCCATTGTAGAGGACTCATTCTCACTAGATCCAACATATCTTGAGTTAGAGTAATACCAGAGAGAGTAGCTTTCCCTGTCGATTCAGTGCCTAATAATTGCCAGCGCAGATCAACCAATGAAGCTATATGTTCGGCACATATTTTTTGGAGTTCACTTGTATCACCAGCACCATTTAACTATAAGCGCAAAATAATAAAATAGTATGTCTTACATTACGTTTCAGTATGTCTTTAAATAGGCGATATTTCCATTATTACCATAGATAATTTATTAAGTGGACATCGGTCAACTGGAACAGGAATTCTGCATGGTTCTTTACCTTCCATATATATACATTTATTTTGCGTATAGTGTAATTCCATTTCATGATTCGTCATATTTGATACGTCCAACACAAGATAAAATTGCACTGGTCTAAAAATTGTCAGGGAGAAAATATTTATAGACAAAATATATATTTTATATATATATATAAAATATAAATTATAGAAATAAATTATTTTATACGAAACATTGCGTTTTTTTTGTAACTTACGTTTCAGCCGGCAATACATCCCAGTTAGTAATCTGTACACTAGGTAGCATCTCAATGGTTATAAAAACAGATGAAACTCTGCAATAACCATTTATTAAGCCTGCACCTCCTGAGTATTTAATTCTTAATTGACCTTCAATAATGTTAGATGCATGTAAAGGTACTGCAAGTTTCGACAATCGCGTGCTTGCTAAGGAAGAATGACCAGAATGTGAACTTATTCCTGATCTAAAAGAAGAAGTCAGCTCGGATTGTCTTTTCGTATGATGAGACGGAGAACTAAGCCTAGATGGTAAAGAACTATAGCCTGAATGTGACAAACTGCTTGGTTGACTAAGGCAGGTACTGCTAGTAACATCTGAAAAGTTTTTGAGAAAAAAATAGAAGGCACTAAATTAAAAAAATTGTGCTACTATACACGCACGTACGCGCGCGCGCGCGCGCACACACACAAAATATAATTAATTATATTACCATTTCTAATTGAAGGTGCTATAAAATCCGTTGCTGCATATAGATATAAGGTAAGACTTGCACTACTGCCAGGTTGTAAAGGCAACTGTGTCATCAGATTCTCATCACTCCATTTAAAAATTTTACTTTCAGTTAGAGCATCCAAAGCAGACTGTACTGATAACTCAATCATTTCAATAGGAACTTGCCCAGCATTTGTTATTGTCACGGTACATTCAGCGCTGTAAATGTAAGCGAAATCATTTTGCATAAAAATTATATATTGATCAAAAAAAATTATATAGTGCTTATAGTAGACACAAACCTCTCACCGCCATAGAGTGATATACTTGCGCTAGTAACTATATTGTCACCAGAACTGAAACTGGCAGTTTGAGGCAAACTAGTCGCGACATCGATTCTTGGTAAGGCTGGAATGACTTCGACAGTATATTGAGGATGTAACATACCCTCCATGTATCTCAATCTACAGTTAGATTTAACTCCTAATGTGTGAGTGCTAAATCCAAGTAATTCTAAATCTCCAACTTCCTTAGGTCTACCTGCTAACGTAACCGCAATCGGACCAGATTCAGCAGGCAGATTAATACTCTCTGGTATCGATTCAAATACTATGCCATTTGTCAAAAGTCTCATGTTAGATACGTGTAATTCAAATGGTAAAGGATTTATGAGCTGCATTGACACTTCACAGATATCTCCTTCCACCCACAAATAATCTGTTATAACAAAAAATTTATTCTTAGAGATATTAAACTATTAATAGTAATAATCAACGTTTTGCTATACACGTACCAACTTTACTCTTTGAAGTATTCTTGCGCTCTAGTGACCCGAAGTTAATTGGCGTAAATAAAAATGGACCATGATCTTCTTTTACTCTTTCTATTTTTTGAGGCTGTAAGTGTGGCTGCATGTTTTTCAAAGTAAACAATTTTGTTTTTGGTATATTTAATAAATTAGCCGGTGGTATGACGGTACCAGAATCTAAAACCTGTCACAAAAGACATTATTTTATATATGCGAGACACATATAATTATACATTATAATTTTTTTTTTAACATACTAGGGGGACTGGTGCACCCTCGCACTGTTGAGATACATTTTGTAATTGTAGTGCAATATCTTTCCGTTCGGTAAGCGTTAGATGATTGTACATTGTCTGGAGCAAAAACGTTAAATGTCTTGTAGCAAGTGCCGGATTACCCATTCGATTTGCAGCAGCAACAAGTTCATTTATTATTTGGATCTGTATGGCTGGCCATCCTCTTTGTCCATCTATAAGAAAACAATATAATTTTAAATATCACAAAACAATCGAAACAAAAAATAAAATAATATTAGAAAGTATTTCATTAACATTATTTGGAAAAAAATTTAACATACATTTATATATTTATTTAAAAAAATATGTATTGTAAAAAAGTAAACAGGAAAATATAAAATATAAAATTATATGAATTTATATCAAATCATTGCAGTTACCTGGTGGCATATCAACAGGATCTAAAGATAATTTAAATCCAGATGTAGCTTGCAACATCAAATTATAACATTGTTGCCAGTCCGGATTAGGATTATTTTGGGATACATGACGAGTGGCGGCCAATCGTAAACAGAATGACGCTTTTCTATCAAAACCAAAGCTCGTATATAGATTTGATAATGTAGTAAATCGATCAATCTGAAATATTGATTTATATAGCACCTTGATAAGTTTTATATGTTGAAATTTCCTGCGTTATCTTAATATTACATACTTTTTCTTGCTCGCTGAGAGGCAAATTAATCAATACAACATTATTTAAATATGATGCAGCTTGTAAGGTGCAGTTCTGTTCTATTGAGATTCTTGTAGCTTTGAAACTAGCTTCAGTTTCAATTATACCTGCGTATTGGTATTTACTATAATGTACTATAGCGTCACGATATTTCTTAGATATTTCCTCAGGTAGTAAAATATGTGGCATGCTGGCCTTTACCACGTCTATACTAGGTGGAGCTGGTAAAACTGTAAGAGCTTGTGATCCTCGTCTATAAAATGATAAATGATTAATTCATTAATTTCGATATTCTTAAACCAGATCTTCTAATAAAAGCATAGATGCTTTAACATTTTAACTATATATATAATAACTTATAAAAAAAGATCATTTTGTTTTGTATTATATAATTCTTTGATCAGAAATTATTCATACCTCTGCTTACTTGGACTTCCCTCTTGTAAGGAAGAATTTCTTTGCAATGGAAGACTTCGACACATATTAGGATAAAGAACCAAGACCGAAGCAGCACAGAGACCTTCATATGCTGCTCCTAGCCACAGCCAGTCGTTGACAGCCTGCAGAATGTTGGCTGCAGAATTATAATTATTCAGGGCATCAGCTGGAAGTCCAGCTTGAAGACACAGATCTCCCAAATGCTTTGTCATACGGCCCACACATCTTTTTTTATTATTTCTGGATTCGAGGTCTAACCCAATAAAATCTTTCTTTTCAAATGGAGCTAACAGAAGAGAGACACGATCTATCTTCTCTCTGGATCGCTCTAATCTTTTCGATTCCAGGATCCAGAATAGAAAATTGAGATACTCAGCTGTTTGTGTCTCGAGATCAGGACATGCTTCATCTGTATAGAATATCGCCCGCGTTTTGAAGTTGCTGGGCGTAGTATAGCCTGGTGGCGGTTCATGACGGCCGTTTGATTCAAGGGAACCAAAGAGGATGGCTCGTGAATCATACAGGGTACTGCTGTACTTCACCTTCAGAGTCTCGTGTAATCTGCACAGCTCATTCAACTCCGTCTGATTGTCATACTTGCCAAATGTGATCAAACCTAGGAGTCTCCTATGTGTCTGAAAATCTCCCCAGTCATTGTTTTCCACGGGATGTTCCCTGACGAATCGGGCGAGGATCTCTCGGGTGCCACCGCTGGAGTCGGATACGGAAAACCTGCTGCCAGCTTTGACGATCCGCTCACATAACCTACTGACCGTCTTCGGTTTGATCTGCGTGCCGACTGGCCTCAGCAGCAGCAGCAGGGCGGCGTGATCGTGGGCGGTCTGCTCGTAATCGGGATGGGACATCTTGTTGTCGGGCACCGGACTCGACAGGATAACGCTGATAGCCGAGCGCATTTATGTCATTGATTTGTTCGAAGGTATACCTTACAATTAATACCTAGACCACACTCTTCAGTCCGATCACAGATCCTGTCATTTTTCCACGTTGTCGTCGGGTAGGGCGAGAACGAGAACACGCCGTGTTTCAAACTTGTAGTATGAAAATAAGATTTGTTCATAACAACATTGACAGTTTGTCACATTGGCGGCAAGCTTGATGGAGTATAGTAAGTAGACAACAGAGATGAGGTGAGGAGGCATTCGTAGACATAGCACGGAATAGAACCAAACAACGTAGGTAACACAGGACGAGTCGAAGTCCGTCGATGTGTTATCAGCCGAAAATATTTGCCAGTACATTTGTGAGTAGTTCCAATTACACTTTATGTACATGGAGGCGCTAGCATTCTCTTTAAAGTTTGATTTGCACGTGGGTCGTGGGATGTGGACACAAAACTGCAATTTGGTTTCTTTGATGTAATTCTTAATTTAGATGAGATAAATAATGTATTGATTTTTATTTACGTGCGTCAAGACAATCCATTAGAATGAAGAACAAGCCAATCCGCCATAAAGAAGTGAATGTCTTTCGGGTGAGTAAAGTCGACAGAGAGCGTAAGGTTAAGTTATTCGCATGTGGCTCTGGAACCGGCTTTTCTTCCGCAGTTCAAGCCATTCTCCGAGAGGATAACGGAAATCGACGTCGATGTCTTTCACCGTGTAACACATCGGAATGAGGACGAGGCCGAGGAGATTGAGACTTATTTTCACGAGACACTACTGAAATGGAACGTACTCAACCTAACGGACGGTTACACCGCCTTCAGAAAGGAAGTGCGAGACATCATCACGTTGCCCCAATTGCTTCACAAGAAGCAGCATGTGATCGATACGCTTATGTTGTATCTGAGGAAACGAGATCCTTTGTTCCTGCAACCGATCCTGGAGTAAGTAGCATACCGAAGGTCTGTTCTTTCAGTTGAATTTCTTGTACAGTTTATCTTTCCTCCTTTTCTCTTCACGGAGAAAAAAAGAAAAAAGCTGAAGAAGTTTGGTACAAAAAGTTCAGGCTTCTTATGATTGAAATTAGATAAAAATTATAAAAGTAAGTTTACTGAATGTTGAGTGAAGTTATAAATGTACTCACTTTTGTAATTTTCACCTTGTTTCAAAAACTGTAACAGATTCTTAATTAAAAAGAACAGACCTAGATACATATGGATAAATGCATGAACAGATTGTTTTGTTATTATTTCTATTCTCGGTTTCTTATAGATTAATAATTGCTGTAGCGAGAGATCTTCAGAAAGAGTTTTACGATTATTTCCCAGAATTTCTATCCGAAATAATCTGCTTGCTGCAAACGAAAGACGCTGAACAGATAGAGTATACATTTACCACTTTGGCATATTTGTTTAAATTTCTATGGCGATATTTGACAAGAAATATAAAAACTGTGATGCCCCTGTTGCTACCATTGTTAGCTGACACACAGCCAGTTTATATAAACAGGTTTGCTGCCGAAAGTTTTGCATTTGTAGTTCGCAAGATCAAGGATAAAGATTCTTTTCTGAAACTGGTATTACATATTTTGGAGGATAGAAATAAAAATGCCAAGGAAAATGGAATATCGGGTTGTGCAAAATTATTGTTTGAAGTTATATCTGGTACTCCAGGGCAGTTCCATTCCTGCGGCGAACAGATGTTACTGTTTTATTTCAACGCTCTGCAAGACGAGACCATTGATAAAACGCTTACTTACGAAGTACTACGGGAAATTATAACGTGTATATTGCAAAACATACATCCACAAAAATGCAATATCATGTGGAATGTTATACTAAAAATAATAGACACGTTTGTTGAAAAGTCAAAACAGTTGTTAAAATTCTCTGAGAAGAAACACACTTTAGTTCTATTCCTGCGTCTTATACATAGTATTATCAGCTGTAAAAATGGAAGGTTCTTAATTGACGCTGTATCTGTGATAAAAAGGTTCACCATCATGATGGACAGATTGAATGAAGATAATAATATTTTGCAAGAAGTTATCAATGTATCCGTAGCTATTCTCTTGGCATCCAACGTCAAGTTAATGCAGGAGGACTCGAGTCAATTAGTACTGAAAATTTTGACGGTGAATGACATGGAATTATTATACTCCTCTGTTGAAAATTTAATACACTACTCTTCGTTCGAAGTTTTGGTATTGCCTTATGTAATGCAACGCAGTATATCTATTGGATTTGACAATAAGCTACTGCTTCTGCTTGCTAAAGTAATTCTCACGAAAGCAACACCCTGTTTCAGTGGTATAACTTTGGACAAATGGAGAAAATACATTTTAGATATACGAAATATTGAAATTGATTACCTCTTACTAGAATTGAAAACATTATCTACTGATACTGTTTCGCTTGATGCACTGAGAATTTTGGTAATTTTACCACATTTGAACCCGTTGCATGAGGAACTTATGAATATGTTGAAAAATGGCTTGTTATTTTTATATAAAAAGATATTGAATGGTGATGCAGATGGCACTGCGGACATTAATAAAACCGCTTTTATATTTTTATTAACGCTGGAATCGTTAATCCATGTGTCAGAGCCAAGCATTCTCCACGAGTTTTTAATAAAATCTGATATAAAAATAGTTGATTTAATTAACAAACATTATGACAATACATATATCTTAAATGCGATAGATCTCTGTATGACGTATTTTGCTGCGTCGCAGCATCACTCAGATTATATAAATTTAGCGTTGTTTAACAAATTAAACGACAAAATAGAGAAGAAATTTAGTTCACCTTATAGCAATATTCGAATGATCGTGGCACACTTATATTCCTTATTTTCTAAAGTCGAAGATCTGAAAAGACCTGGTGAACCTCTTAAGATGTCTGATGGAAAAAGTGCTATGGAGCTTGTATATTTAGTGGAATCTGAATCCGTGACGATACAAAACTATCGGAGTAAGTTATTACATTTGCAAGCTTTAGGATTTCAGAGTCATGCGATAGCTAATTTAAATCCTAAGTATTACGAATTTCCGTTACGTTGCTTGATGGGCAATTTGTACATAAATTTTTCTCTGCTTTGGCAACCTGTGAGTCTAATTATAGCTAGTTATGGCAACAAGGAATGCCCACAGTTCTGGCCAACATTTCTGTCCGAGTTAACATGTAACAAAGTACCGAAGATTGAACGGAAACCGTCGTTTGATTGCTATGTGATTTCGTCGTTGGAGATGTTGATAGAAAAACACGATGATAAGCCTGATTTTGAAAATTATAGGATCCTCCTCTGGAAATGTATGGCACATTTCTCACATTACGCCGAGACGAAAAATAGAGATTTAACCGGATTATTCATTGATTTCGTAAATGCAAATTTTTTTAGATCTAATTCCGACGAGGGCAAATATTGCAATGTTGAAAAACGTAAGGAATTAATCGACGCAGATAATACGGACGACGAGAACGAAAGTGATGAAGAGCGTGATGAGATAAAAGTTGCGCAAGTGGATGTGATGAAAAAAAATTACAAGGTGAAACTTTTACTCGCTCAGATGGAGATATTCGATAAAGTGCAGAATCCGAAAATGATGCATAGAGAAGCGGAGATGCATCAAATCTATCTAGACTTGATTTCTTCGAGAAATCTCGACATACAGAGAGCCGCTCTGAATTGTCTCTTTGCATACAAGTACAAGTACCTTTTGCCATACAAGGAGTCCTTGTATGGTCTAATAAATGAGAAGAATTATAAGAGTGAACTCACGCGTTTCAAGCTGGACCGGGAAAGCAATATGATAGAAGAAGAACATCGCGAAAATCTCATGCCGATCATAATGAAAATTATTTACGCCAAAATGATTATGAAGACCGGCATGAGGACCGGTGGAAAAACCGGTGGATTTACACGGAGAAAAATCATATTGCGCTTTCTAGGCGGTGTACAAGAGGACGAGATGATCATATTCATAAAAATGGCATTCAGACCTTTCAAGTCATATGTATCTCTGGAAATGGATGAGACATTCGATTTGAAAAAATATGCTGAGACCATCATCGATACCATCGATCTGAATAACGTTATGCCACCTAAACGTATGCAGAGTGCCGTGAATCTATTGGCGATAGTAATAGAACAATTTGGCGGGAAAATGTCGAAGAAGTTACTGCCCTGTTTGCTCAGGATACTAATCTGCATCTTGGCTGAGGTGAATGGAATTCTCCGGAGATCGGGGGAGGTTTACCCGGGATACTTGTCAATGATCAAGAATGTGAGGACAAGTTGCGTCGGTATACTGGCTAGATTCTTTACACACTTTGAGAACTATGACTGGAAACGACACGAGATGGACGCAGTCTATCACGTCGCGATATTTCCCTTGTTGCAGAAATTGCCTATCGAGGGTATACACAGTCCTACGGCTTTGCTGAAGCTGTTTATGGCATGGAGCCAGAACTCGCGATACTATCCGTTGTTTGCCAAGTATCAGGAGGACAACAAGTCGATCACTCCTCTCCCTTACATCGTGCAACTCCTGTCGAATCCCAAGACACACCAATCCGTCATCAATGCCATTCTGGAGATGATCGAGAAGATGCTGACTCTGCAGGATTACGGAAAATCCAACGAAGACGCGATGCAGGTGGACGCGCAGTTTCTACCGTTAACTCCGATACTCACTAATATGCTCGAAGTGGAAGAGAAGATACTTTCAAACGGGGTCAATTACGGCTCCGCTATACTTCTGCCGCACGTTCCTCACGTTCTGGAATTTATCAGAGATAGACTTAGAAGGTCCAATAAGAATATAAATAAGATCGAGCTGACCATACTGTCGCGAATCTCCGAATTTGTCACGGATGCCGAGACGTGCGATATAGTATTGAAGTTGATAATACCAGTGTTAATCAGGAAGGCTGCATCTGGTAATAACGAGGAAGCCGTTATAGGACTGCTGATGACCATCACGAACCTCATAAAAATTGTAAATAAGCCGGAGATTCACCTGCGTTCCATTGCGCCGTTGATTGGCCTCGTATCGGACGTACCCGCTCGCAAGACTCTTCTGCAGCTGTACCGGACCATTGCTGAGAGATCTATGGAAGACCGTCGTGAGGAAATGATCCGGGATTGCGAAGTTCTGATTGAGCTTAATGCATGGGATCACAGATGGGTCGATCAACCGAACTTCCAAAAGAGACTGGACGCTTTTGAGTTGATCAGCGACAGAATTGGGAAGAATGCGATCACATTGGAATTTGGCGTGACTGTAATACACAATTGTTTTTACTTTTTGAAAACCGAATCGGATTTGGCGATGCGAGATTGCTCCGGCCAGTGCCTGAAGCTTGTCGGAGCGAAATTGGCAAGAGAACACCAAAATAATGTTCTGAACAGGCGTTACTTAATGGACGACACTATCTTGGCGCTTACGAGGAAGGGTATTACGAGCAAGAACGAAGCTGTTCGCCTTCAATCAATAGCGTTTTTAGGACACATGGCTCTGGAATGCGCGGACGTGCATCCCGTTTTACGAGACTTGTCCCTACTTGCCAATCGAGCCGACCCCGAAGTCGATTTCTTCGAGAACATGCAACATCTACAACTCTACAGAAGGGCTCGCGCCTTACTAAAATTCTGCACACTCGCTAAGACATTGCGAAAGCCATTTAGTCCTAAAACGTTGACGCAATTCATTCTTCCTCTCTGCTCATTGTATTTATGCAATGAGACTTTTATTCATAAGAACAGTCTCGTTGATGCTGCTATCGAGACTGTCGGAATAGTGTGCAGACTGTTACCGTGGCACCACTATGAAATTATTTTAAAATATTATTTAGGCAAATTAAGGAATTCCACAGAGTTCCAAAAGCAAGTCGTTAGGATAGTAGTAATAATATTAGACTCTTTCCATTACAATCTTTCAAAGTACAAACCAGCAGAAAAAATTACGCAAACCAAAGTGACAGGAACCGAAGACAACGCTGCTTTTATCACTGAAAAGAAAGAAACTAATGAAACGACCAAAGAAAATGAGAATCTTGAAAACACGGAAGAAGGAGATGAGGAAAAATTAGAGGAAGCATTAAATGACGACAACGTTGAAAATATTGAAGAAATAATAGAGAAGGATAAAGAAGCGATAAAGGAAGACTTGCCAATAATTGAAAGGCAAACGCTACTTTCTCAATATGGTGCAAAGAAAGTAGTGTTCAGTATATCGAACGGCTTGTTGCCTCATTTGCATCGATCCATCGTGGGGAGAACTCGGCAAGAGAGTAATCATAAAATCAACAAGAAGAAGATCGCTTCCGAGACAGAGGAGGATGATTTACTGAGAGTCCCCATTGCTCTCGCGTTTGTTAAGTTGCTGCAGAAAATGCCTGAGAATCTTTTGGATACAAATCTGCCAGGGTAAGTACGCCATAGCATTATAAAGATATTTTGCATTCTTTTATATGTTCGAAGATTATTTCGTTTACGTAACATATAATTTTTTCAATTTCTAATGCATTTTTTTAAGAATTTTTATGAAACTGTGTACATTCCTCAAATCACGTATGGAATCGGTTCGACGTGCGACTCGCGAGATACTACAGAAAATCATGATAACTTTAGGACCGAAGTACCTTCATTATCTTTTGAAGGAACTTAATACATTGTTAACGAAAGGTTTTCAAGTGCACGTTCTCGCATACACAGTACAGGCTATTTTATTCGCGCTGAAGCCTTATTACCAGAAAATGGATATTAATAATAATTTACAAAGCATTTTGTCTGTAAGTATTATTTCTGAAATATTTGACCGTACAAACTTTGCCAATATATTTTATTAATTGTATTATAAAAGTTATTGATATAATATAATTTGTATTATTTGTAATATCGTGTATCCCCCTAGCATACATCATATTACTTGATATTTAACTATAATTCTGTTTTTCTTTACTAATATTCAAGCAATATTAAATAATATTTGCATTCTCGACAACTTATTTGAATATTAGAAACATTTTTTAAGTCTGGAATCTTGAAAGAATACATTGACAGAACCTATGTTTATACATATAATGTATTCTCATGATAAGAATTAATGCAATATATTGATAAAATTTAATTAAACACTTAAAATTTGATTTAAATACTTTGTATATCTTCAAATAATTATCTTCAGGTGTGCAAAGTTGATTTATTTGGATTAACCGCGGAAGAAAAGGAGATAGCGGGTATTATAAAAAATGTATCGGAAGCAAAGAGTACTAAGAGCTTTGATATTTTCCATATCTTAGCGGAGTTTATAACAGAATCTTGTTTAGTAGACCTAATTTTGCCATTGAAAGAAGTATTAATAAAGACGCACTCGCATAAAACGATACATAAGATTATGGAATGCCTCCGAAACGTAACTCTGGGATTGGCGGATAATACTTATATACCCTTGGAACAAATGCTCATATTTCTTTACGGTATTATTTCGGAAAGCATACCAGACCTTATACCTGAAAAGAAAAGTAAAAAGCTTGCGGAAGATGAGCGAAGAATAGAAACGAAAACTTTGATGCAACGATCGAATTATTTTCTTATATCACTAGAACCTAAAAACAGGATGGGTATTAAAGTTACTGCAAAAACTACCAAACACGCCAACGTTCATGTAATGATAGAATTCGGCCTGAAATTGTATCATATATTGTTGAAACGGGACAAAGTCTCCGGAATGGAATACAAATGTTATCTAGAACCATTTGTGTCAGTTTTAAGTAATTGTTTAAAGTCTCATCATGTCAAGCTATGCACTGTAGCATTACAATGCTTAAATTGGATGCTAAAAATGGACCTAGAATCGATGCACGCATCGATATCGGACATCTGTGATTCCATGTTCGTCATTTTGCATAAGTACGCTGCTGCAGGATTAAGTAAAGGAGATAACTTCGATCTTGTAATGGCCACATTCAAATGTATGTCCGTGGTCGTTCGTGATGTAAAATACTTCAGCATTAATGCCGATCAGCTGAAGATTCTTATTTTATACGCGGAACAAGATTTACACGACAGCGATAAGCACGCTACCGCGTTTACCTTACTCAAGGCTATAATACATCGAAAAATGATTATCCCAGAAATGTACACTGTCATGGAGAAAGTAGCAATGCTGAGTATTACCTCGGAGCTAGAGCACGTTAAATTGCAATCACGTTCTTTGTTCTATTCTTATCTCATGGGTTATCCACTTGGCAAGCATTTGGACAAACATATATATTTCTATCTCACTCAGTTGAGTTACGAAATGCAACCGGGTCGGCTGAGCGCACTAGAAATGATTCATACCATTGTCACAGGATTCCCATTGAAGACGCTAACTGTAAGGTCTGAAATCATATTTGTAATGACTGGTGCAAGATTAATAGACGATGACGACCCAGCCTGCCGCAAACTTTGTGCAAAATGTATAAAGGAAATGCTTATGCGGATATCCTATAATGATAGAAATAAGCTATTTGACAAGTGGCCCCTTCAGTGGCTAAATGATTCCATAAGATACCGGACATTAGCGGCACAGTTATGCGGCATATTCGTGACTGTTGAAAAAAACGATTTCGATTCGCGATTACCTCAAGTTTTACCATTGTTATTAAAACAGTTTCACACAAATATTTCAACTTCTGACAATGCCGAATTCGGAAAATACATGGAATTAGATAATACGACAAACTTACAGAAAGATTCCAATTTAAAGGAAGAAAGAACAAAAGATCATCATTTAATTCAAGTGTTACAACTGCTATTAAAGATAGCACATTATACATCTTTCCTTACGGATGAAAAATACAAAGATTTCATTAACTCTTTTGCTGGTAAGTTAGTTTTTGTTAAAACATTGAAAAATCTTTTTTTTTTTTTTTTTTTTTTCAATAAATATTGTATCTTTATACTTTATTTTAGAATATAGTCAATCTTTGTTGGCACATCCACATTTATGGGTTCGATTAGCAGCAGCACAAATGATCGGTTTTATTTTGACTACTCTTGACGTTGATAAAATCGTGGAACTTATAAATAATCCAGATAATGATAAAATATATGAAGGTTACATGTATTCGAAGCCTGTTGAAACTGTAAAGAGTTTGATTCTGGATTTAGTGGCTCAACTTTATCCAGACATGACATTTGAACAGTTAGCAGATCAAGTTGTGAAAAATCTAATCTTTATCGCAAAGATGTTAAAATCAATTACAGGATCTGTTGCAAAAAATAAGGAAGATGATAGAAATAAAATGGAAAATAGCAATAACTTATCTTTTCTTTGGCTTATCAGGAGATTGAGAAAAGTTGTTAATATAGAAATAACGCAAGCTCCCAAATCAACATCAGTGGTAAGAAAAGTTGTAAGAACGTATTATGAATCTGAAATTGTCATATCAGAAAATAAACCACGAAAATAATATATTTTCAGAGAACTGCAATGTTTAAGTTTATTGCGGGTGTAGTAACTACAGTACCTATTGAATATCTGAACGCGATACTTTTTAATATTATGTCTCCATTGGTACGGGAGATGACTACGACAGAAGAAACGAACGCTGAATTACGTCAGCTTGCAAAAGAAGTAGCTACTATCATTAAAAAGTCCATAGGAAATGAAGAATATGTCAAGTTACTAAATCGAGTACAACAAAAGTTAGACATTAAGAAAGCAGAAAGAAGAAAAGTTCGTGCGCAACAGGTAAATTTATTTTTATCATTTTACATTTTTGTTAATTTTTGTACTATAGAATATTCAAATTTATAAACTTGTCGAACTTTGTTAATATATAAATGTTCAAAAAATTTGTATATACATAATTTTTTTTTATGTCAGTTTGTGACTGATCCTGAGCTAGCGGCTAAACGTAAACTAGCTAAACAACAAAAGAAGAAGGAGGCTAAAAAAAGAAAGCTAGACAGTTTGAAAGGAAACAAAACAGCAAAAAAACGTAAAAAGAAAGTAGATCTAGATGATTTATAATTATAATGTAATATAACTTAGATATATAAATAAAATTTTAATACAATTTACGTATACATGATTAATAAATATTTATATAAGCGACGTAATATGTATATAAATTAAATAGTTTATCAACTATTTATTTCTTTAAAAATTTATGAAAGTATATAAGCACTTGTAAATAAAAACGCAGTGATAATCCACAAACTTTCTGGTATCTTTAAAAATAATACTCGTAAAAGCCTAAAAAGCGTTACTTGTAAATAAATTTTATAAAGCATAATTTTTTTTGTAAATTTATACAAATAGTATGTGTATCTAAGGCTCTAAACACAATGCGAGGCAATAGCGATAGCGATAGTGATAAAGGAATTCAGGATTCGGAAATGCATATGTCAATGCATATAGAAATATATAATAAGGCTAATAATGATAAATTTCTGACGATTTGGAATTCTATCGCCTTACAATATTAATCAGCGTTCAAATTTTTCATTTTGCTTATATATGCTATAATTTTGAAGCAGATGGATGAATACTACAGTCTATATGCAATCAGATTGGCTAGCCTTTTATTTCTTTCGCAGCATTGTGCAACGGGAGGTGACAATTATATATCGTTTATTTCTATACTATTGCTGTTTTTGTCGTTTAGCATTGTGTCTAGGGCTTAAATATTACATAATAAAAAAATATATATCGCTTTTATAATTTATAATTTATTTTTATATACGAATGTATATATTTTTCAAGATAATATATGTACTAATACAGAAGATTCTTTTCCTTTTAAGATATGCAAAATACTGATAAAAATTTTTTCCTGAATTGTAACGAATAATGATGAAATATTATCGATTGAATTTTATATTGAAATCTATAATATCAAAACTGATCCACTTTCAATATATTATTCATTAAGATTTTATTAAAATTCATTAAAATTTCATTAAGATTTCATTATTATTCGTTTTAATATTTTATAAATAATTTAATACAAAATTGAAAATTATTGCAAATATTGTTATATTTAACTTCGCATTGATACAAAAATACAATGCATGTACCAGAATACATGCGAAAATCATGTGCAAATTTAATATGTTTGCAGATAATCTGAGCTTCGGTTACATAGATTTGGTTACACATAGAGAGCAGGATTAAATAGATCTAGATTTTTTCCATCCCAAGTTTTGAATTGGTATACACTGATGCAATAAGTTGAAGTGAAGCATGTATAGTTTGTTGCACTCTAATTTATTCCACTAGTTTAAAACTAATTCAGAATTCTTCACAAAAGACACACCTAATTTTATATGCGAGAACCGACATCATTTAATAACACTCCTAAAAAGATTAATTCAATGCTTTTCATTACATTGTTAATTGATTTCATTAAATCTCATTTTTTTAGCAAATTTCATTACAATCTTTCAATTATTACATAAATTGATAAAATGGCTCAATTTGAATAAATCAAATATAAAAATTAAGAAAAACTACAAGCCAGTTAACATTAATAACATTTAATACTCAAAACCAAAAATATAAGGAATACAAATGTTTCGACGCCGATCGAGTCATTCTTAATGTTAGAATAAATTAAAATAATAATGTTACAATAATTGTCGCGGATTCACATATAAAAATAATAATATTCTGTACTTCTTATCAATGTGGATATTGTCTGATATTGTCGACGTTTTTTTGCTTTGGTACCGCACTGTAGTTTATAAAATTATAATACCTAATTGATTGTATATATGTATACATACATATGTATACACATACATAAACAATTATTGTACATATACCTATTTTAATCTTATATCTATTTTTATTTTTAACCGAGAAAGAAATTGTTTTGTTAGAGAAAATTTACAAAATTTTTTTGATAATATGTCACAATTTAAAAACAATGCGTAAAATAAAGACCGCATGAATTAAAGTTGTAAAAATGATTTATGCAATTTTTACTATATTTACGTCTGCTTATTTTTTAATTATGCTTTTTACATGTTTTTTACTCTTACTTTCCTTTTACGCATAAATAAATAGATATACATTCCTAATTGTGATATATATACCTGAATTAAACTTATCTATCGACTATTTGCACATCAAAGAATATAGTTTTTTGGTTATCGTACTGGGTACATTTCCAGAACTTAAAATATTTATATTTGCAGTCATCATATTAATTATCAGAATCAAATATTCCGAATGTTTTATAAACGATATAGATATGCATATTACATTAACATATTTATAGTAGACATGTACTCGTATATTACATTATGTAGACATGTATATTACATTATTAACAAATGTATCAGATATTATAAGTGTCTGGTATATACATTTATAATTAATATTTAATACTATTTTCTTTTAATTTAATATTAAATGTATATCTATACAAAATAAATATGTCTCAAATGTTAATTGATATATTGTAAAGAGAGAAAGGTTCATTATCAAAGAAGATTTACCGTATCAATTTGTTACAGAATATATAGAATATGCAAAGTTTTCAATTCTTATAATTAATATGATGACTATTTGTGTTTTCGAACATATTTCATACTGCGCATGTTGACCAAAAAACTATAACGTTCTATCTATTTTATAGATAATCCGTTAATTATACTTTTTTGAATTTGAGACATGCAAAGGATGCATATTCATGCTTATGAAAAGCAAGCAAAAGTAAAAAACAATGCGTTGTAAAAAAGCGTAATTAAAAAATAAGTAGGCATAATGTCTATGCAATAAAAATTGCGTAAATTATTGTACGCTTCACGTCGTTCTCTATAATCTTTTCTTGAATATTATTATTGTTATGGAAAATCTATATATTTCTTATCGTTTAATCTTACGAAGAACGTAGAAAAGATTCTGTAAAGAATTTATTTTGCTTTCCTTCAGAATGGTATTTTTGATGCAATATCAAAACGAATAAGAATTATGCGTAGAAAAATATATATATATAGTATAGCAAAGCATATTAAATATACAGCATTAAGAAAACATGTTGAAACGACAA
>NW_017304207.1:245174-255367 GCF_001594115.1 Trachymyrmex septentrionalis | reverse complement strand
TAGCAAAGCATATTAAATATACAGCATTAAGAAAACATGTTGAAACGATAAACACACGTGGTTTTTTCCACGTTTTTTGAATTGTGATTAGATAACTCAAGGATGTAGAGATAATATATGTTTGCATAAATTGTGAAAAATTCTACTTCCTGTTAGTTTAGAAGTTTGCGGCTTACTTATACGCACATGATCGAGACAACTTCGATTCATGAATTCACTAAGTCGTTAAACTAAGAGTTAAACTGAAAGGTAGAGTACTTACTTCTCCGTTATTAACAAGAATCCGTAAAATTGAAGAGCGACAGTTGTACATACATTGCATGTAGCAAATATCTAATATTTTGTTTTCTCCTACCATTTAAGCATTTTGTCAAATTAGCGTCAAATTATGTGCAATTTGTAGCGATTCGCACGCTTTGATTTTAAGAAAAGAAACCGCTTCATTGGTGGTAATAACGTTTGCGAGCTCGAAACATAGTCTATTTAATTAAATTTTATATGAATTTTAGCGAATTAGGAATTTTAAACAATATTTTAAATCATATGAATTATGCATATAGTTCTATATTTAACAAAATTGAAATCACCGTGCTATTGTAATTTCGCGTAATCTCATTTACCTAATTGTTCTAATTACAGTTTTCGGTAATACGCATGCGTCTTTTATATTTTAAGCATAGAGTAAAGTCGTCTCCCGCATAACATCTTTTGGACATCTATAGGACGTCTTATTCGAATGTTTCGATGTCCAGGTGACGTACCAAAGATGTCCTGGTGGCATCCGGCGGATATTTTTTGGACGTACAATGTACCGCCTTAGGCGTTCAATGGACGTTGTTAGGACATCTCAATAGGATGTAAAATGGACTTTTTATGTTATTTGGACATATCCTAAAAAGAAATGATAATGGAATAGATATCTAATCGACATCAATTCCATTGATTGTAAAATTGTATTGAAAATGAAAAAATGGTTTTAAAAATTAAAGATTTATACGATAAAATTGATATCTAAACTCGATTTAAGAGATATCAATTTTACCGTATAAGTCTTCAATTTTTAAGAGATTAAAATTTTTTAAGAGACTAAAATATAATTAGTAAAATATACATTTCTATATATATCCTTCATATTGTTTTTGGAGAAGGCTAACATACATTTAAAAGACGTTCTCTATTGTTATATATAATTACTAATATTTCGTTTATTAATATTATATTTATATTTAATATATAATATAATAACCGTAATTATGTAATTATTATAAAAATAAAATTAATTAATTACTTGAATTAATCTTATATATATATTTTGTACTGTAATTATGATTTTATATCCATTATATCACTATATTGACGATAATGACAATAGTAATAATAATAATAATAACAACAACAACAACAATGATATTAATGATTATGATAATAATATTCAATGCTTATATGAACATATATTACGGACATTCTCGGGACATACAATAGATGTCTTTTAGACATTTAATAAATGTCCTTAGAACATCTTTAAAATGTCTTATTTAATATAAAAAACCTATCAAAACTCGAATTTCAAATGTCTGTTTATGATGTATATCAGAAATATATTAAACATACAAAATATTAAATTTTGTGATTCAGTCCCGAATATATCTTTCATATGTTTTATAGAAGTCCTACTGCAGTTATGCTAAAAGCGTTTCAGACGTCCTTTCGGACGTTCTATGAACGTTCAGGACATTAGGATATAATCAGAATATTTAAGGATATACAGCGGACGTTCAAAGGACGTCCATGTGTTGTGTGGGCTATTATGAGATACCTTTTTTTAAAAGCTTGTAATTTATTTAATTTGTAACTTAATTTCTACCTTTATGTCAAATTTATGGGAAATATATTTAAATTTAATCGTCAAAAGTTAGCAATCGATAATACTTGTACTTTCCCAGCAAACGAGAATGGATTGAAATGAATTGAAATGTATTCAGAATTTCAGAAATATTGATTTACGAATGTTAAAATGAATGCTTTTCAATCCTGAATGCATTTTTATTTATTTATAGGAATTGCATGGAGCATATCTCTATGCCTTTCAATCTAAAAAATAATATTAGCTTTTTCTGTGCATCGTGCATATTGCTCAATTCAAAATTTTGAATAGGAAATGCAGTTCTTCAATCCAATTGCATTCAATTGAATCTAATTGAATCCAATTGAATCTAATTAAATCCAAAAAAGTATTCGCTATTTAAAATACGCATTCGGATAGAAAAAAATTTCAATCCATTTTAACCCATTCTCGTTTACTGGATTGTTGTATGTGAAATTTTTTATCAAAAGTGCCGATTCTGATTATTCAAAAAAAAGATTCCTAAAATGAGATATAAGGATTTCTTTATATAATGTGCTATCTCATAATACATTATAAACTAAGGAATAAATGAAGATAAACTTTTTATACTCATTTTTATTATATTACATAAAAGTAGGAACAAAAAATTTAAATGTTATACATATATAATATATATATAATTTCCCAACAAACGAGAATAGATTAAAATAGATTGAAATTTTTTTCTATTCGAATGCGTATTTTAAATAGCGAACACTCTTTTTCTTGGATTTAATTAAATTCAATTAGATTCAATTGGATGCAATTGGATTGAAAAACTGTATTTCCTGTTCAAAATTTTGAACAGTATTCACAATGTACAGAAAAAGCTAATATTATTTTTAGATTGAAAGGTATATAGAGATATGCTCCATGCAATTCCTATAAATGAATAAAAATGCATTCAGGATTGAAAAGCATTCATTTTAATAATTCGTGAATCAATATTTCTGAAAATCTGAATCCATTTCAATTCATTTCAATTCTCGTTTGCTGGGTTGTCGATATGTGCGTATGGTAGTGTGTATATATGTGTATGAGAAACAATAATAGAAACAATGATAGAATTGTCTATTCTTAACATCGTTCGATAATATGCTTTAGAATATTATAGAATTAAATTTAGATGCTCTCATAGATGCTAGTTATGAATATCCTGAGTATCTCATATTATGACTATCTCAGCGAAAAATGATTTGTTGATGAAACCGCAAGATCGAATCAATGTCAATTCGACGTCGGAAGCATCAAATCTACATCGAATCGACGTTGATTCGATATCGATTTCATTGTCATTTCTCACTGGGATTCTACGTTTTGCGATTTTATTAGCAAATCTAATCTTTATTGTTAAACAAATCATGTATTATATCATATATTTTCCTGTTAATACAATCTTATCTCTATCACTGCATGCAGCTATTATCCAATGTTTATTTTTATATAATAAAGTAAGATTTAAAGAGAGAGAGAGAGAGATTAACCTCATTAAAATTTGACAACTTTGCATTCAATTTCACAAATCTTTTTTTACAACGACTACATACATGATCTAATAATGAATTTTCTATTAAACAGGTTTCATCCTAAAACGTTCTATGAAGCGGAAATTTACAGCGGAACGGAACAGCGCAACCAATTACAACTCTGCAGACATTACTCTGCTTTTTTTTCTGCGATTGTGATTGGTCTCTCTGTTCCGTTCCGCTGCAAATTTCCGCTCATGGGACACCAGCCTATGAGTAAAAAGTTCATAATAGAACCAAATATATGCTCTTATTAGTTTAGCAGAAATCCCGATGTCTCATATTAGCAATCTATCCCATAATAGGCGACCTTACCCTATCCTTAGACATTCCTAAACAACAACTTATCTACAATCTGCTAAGATCATTAATTCGATTAGAAATTAGCATGTTTAAATTAGCATGTGTCCATATTAAGCCAAAAATGATGAATTGATTAATTTCAAATCAACATTGATCAACTTTGATTAATCAATCATTTCTGGCATCTCTGATTTGCTGACAAAATTTCCCAGTCCGTAAAATGTTAAATATTTGTCCTATATTCTTAACTATGTATATATATTCGCATTAAGTTTATGTATGTCCAATAAAGTTTGCTGATACAATAATTATCAAATTTTAATTATCAGATTAGCAGATTATCAGATTATCAGATCTTATTATATCTTATCAGATTATTATATCTTATCAGATTATCAGCAAACTGCGCGACAATTTAAATTGTTAATTATTATGTTTTATTGGCAGATTTTATCTGCCATCAATTAATTTACTAACATTGAATATAACGTAGAATTTGCATCAAATTTGCATAATAAAATGTTGCCTTTTTATTAATACAATTTGTTTTTAACAAACTTAGCTAACTGTGTTTTAAAATTCACTGCCAGCGCTGAAAATCTACAATTTATATTACGTATACTATATATTTTCAGCAGTGAATTTTGGAACACAGTCTGAGTATTATCATTACACCAAGGTTAAATGACATAAAATAGTATCGTTAAGAGAAGCATAGAAGCTTTTTGGTGTGCGCAGAAGCAATAGAGAATTCGTCACCGTCGGTTGGTCGGATGCGTGTGACGATAATCGGGCCAGTTACACAAGTCGATTCACATGCACGACACAATTTTTGTTGCTCGTATGTACAGTCGTCTGAAACATACATTATCGCATTAATTCATTGTGTTAATCCGACTCCAGTTTTTTACCTATAGTGAAACTATTTCCATAGACAAGGACGATTATATATCTTCATTAAAATGAGACGAAAATAAGAAAAGTGAGCAAATTTACTAGCATATTTATAATTTAATTGGTCAACATCTAGTGAATTTCCTTATATAGTTTTGTGGTTTCCTCATCATTTCAAAATACACAATCGACCCAATATAGTCATATTAGATTGGACTATACTCATGTCTTATCAGATGACGTGGACATTATTGATTGGACAAATAAGCAACTAGATCGGAAGGATCTCATTCCTTAAAAGGGGGACTACCAGGATTCGAACGAGCAGAACGTGATAAACTTTCAGAGAACACGTGGCTGGCACGATAAAGTGAAAAACAAGGCATCATGTTCGTGACTGAAGTTTTAGCAATTTTAACTATTTTTCTTATTATTTTCATATTAAGAAGGAGAACAAAGCGTCCTCCAGGTAATTTATTTATTAATATTTTGGCCTTTACAAGAATAAATTCAAAAATAAAAATAGCACCATGTTCTATGAAATTAAATTTTATACATAATATTTAATTTTTTATTTCAATTTTTCGATTATTGGAAAAATATTGAATAATAACTGATAAGTATTTCTCACACACAGGAGATATCTTTTATTTGTTAACATAGTAAAATTGAATGTTATGCTTTAATAGAAAATGTATAAAGGAGAAATTAAAACAGATCTGTGTTAAATTATATATAATCGATATATTAAAACTCAAAACGATTGTATTAAAAATTATGATAGAGGTATATAAACACGCGTCTTTTTTCTATCCAAGTAATTAAATAAAATTAAAAGTTTAGCATTAATTCTTATTTAATTTTCTTAATTATGAATATTATACAGAGATTTGCTAGATATATTAGATTTTTAATTATTAAGCTTTTAGACTTTTTTTATTTTAATATTTTATTTCATTATTATCATTTTCTTGTTGGAAGAAATTAATGGAAACGTTAATTTATAAATTCATAAAAGTAGGCAATCCACGAAAATTTTAAATAATAGGGATAAATTAAATGCCTGTTTAATAATTTGTAATCATATTATATTTATCAGAGCTGTTTTTATTGTATATAAAATATGCACTTTTGTTCTATGTTATTTATTATTATTAAAAGAGAAAAGAAGCATGTTTTTGTATAAAAATATGTAATCAACTTTTCCGTCGAAAATTCATCAAAATTTTCAATTAACGGTTCAGTCTCTTGTAAATTATTAAATTTATATTGTATATTGTTCATGAAATATATATAATATGTATAAAATAATTTTCTATACTGTGCAACAAATTTTGCACTTTCAACAAATTTGAAACAAAATAGGTACAAAATCATGCGTGTTATACATTGAACGAGATAAAAGATAATTTAACGTTTGAAGATAATTCAAGGTAAACTTAAAATTGACTTTATCGCAATTACAATTATAAACAGAATGCAAAATATGGATGATAACTAATTTGGTGTTTTCGATAATCTATAAATTTAATCGTAAATTTAGTTAAATCCATAATTAATTGAAACAGGTCTGTCTAGTCTAAAATAACAAATAGAAATCGGCAAATTGCCAATATACAAGCGTTATTATTTTTTTGAAATCTATTTTTCAACAAATTATTTTAAACGCATATATATATCCATTTATTAAATGTGTCTTGATCTTTATTTAAAATCAATACAGAATAAAATCCCCCTAAAATAACATATCACAAATAGAAACCAGTAAATTGCCAATATGTAAGTATTATTTTTTTCCATTTAAAATTTATTTTTTAACAAATCATTTTAACGCTTATATATTTTAATTTCTTAAATGTCTTGATTTAAAATCAATACAGAATAAAATCTATACTTGGTAATCAGGAAGCATTAAAATACAATTTTTTATATTTACAAAGAAAGTCGACGTGTTGGAA
Organism: Trachymyrmex septentrionalis; assembly: GCF_001594115.1. NCBI lineage: Eukaryota > Metazoa > Arthropoda > Insecta > Hymenoptera > Formicidae > Trachymyrmex > Trachymyrmex septentrionalis. The sequence continues at coordinate 248,801 of NW_017304207.1, read as the reverse complement.
GTTAATGTGTGTTTCAATGTGTGTTTAATGAGAATCCGATGTATTAGGTATACTTTTCGAGAATATAAAAATAAATAGCTTTGTTATAAATAAATCAATTAGATTACGCGATAACTACGCAAAATAATTCTTAATTACTTTCAATGAGAAAAATAATTAATATAAAATCAGTAAATAGTGCTTTTAAAAGATAATAGCTTTTAAAGATTAGAACAAGTGAAACATATAATATGCGATAACGAACTAATCATCATTTTTGTAAATTGCAAATTTTTAGAATACATTTGAGAAATATGTGAATTTTGAAGAATTTTTAACATGAAGAAATATTTTCTTTGGAATTGGTATAATATAATAGTTAAATATCTAATTTTTACTTTCAAGGTCCCTTTCCTTGGCCGATTTTTGGAAATCGGTATTATTTACAAAAATTGATGCGTAAATTCGGTGGACAATACCTCGCATTTCTGGAACTCAGCAAGATATATAATAGCAACATCATAAGTTTACGTTTGGGTACTGACGATGTAATTGTTGTCACGAACAGTAAGCTTGTGCATGAAGTATGCTTTAGCGAAATCTATGACGGACGTCCTTGGAATGAATTTATAAAATTACGAAACATGGGAATGAGGAAAGGTATCCGAATTGGATCGGAATTCGTTACATTAGTTTAAAGGTTTCGTTTTGAAACTTGAGAGAGAGAGAGAGAGAGAGAGAGAGAGAGAGAGAGAGATATGTTCTTATATATTTCAATAATATAAAGAATTGTAATCTTATCAAACATACACAGATCAATTTTTTAAATATTTATGTATATATGTTTAATGAATTTATAATGAATAAATTCGATTCGCGCTATAAAGATAGAAAACTGATAGACAGGAAGATTATAACAAGAGGATAACCATTAGCTAAAATATTATCCCACAGATTTCATTTGATTTCATACAATTTCATCTTATTACAAATAATTTTCTTCATTATATATGAAATTATTTGAGAAAATAAATGATTTTATTTAATATTACACAATGATTTCTCGTAATTGCATATGTAATTATCGGATTATACATAGAGATTTCATATGAATTTTATAATGATTTCGGGAACTCTGTCCCACGATTAAGTGATTACCTCCTCGGATTATAAGGATCCTTAAAGACTCCTGATTAATCAGAAATCATTGGAATCAGGGATCACGTTCAACGACGGCGAGGAATGGAAAGAATTGCGTTCTTGGTCAGTGCGTGCTCTAAGGAGCGTTGGTTTCGCCAAGGAAGCGATGATGGAGCTGATCACAGAAGAGATGACGCTCATGACAGAAAAACTGGCAAACGGTGGCGTGCAACAAATACGATCCGCATTCTCACCTGCCGTGATAAATGTTCTCTGGATGCTGATTACAGGACAGAAACCATTCGATAATCTCTCAAGGTATGTACGTGTGTGAAATCGTCGACGGAACAATTGAAAAATGAGCTTCCTCAGCGATGCGGCACTTCCGCGAATTTATTTCCGGAGAACTCGAGAAAGGAAGTTGCGATCGTGCGTTGTCTCATGATTCCGTGATTACTTGCAGGTTGCAGACATTTCTGAAGCTGATGGAGCGTCGTGCAGGAAGGTTCGATGTTGCCGGTGGTGTTATAGCCGCTTTCCCCTGGCTACGTTACATCGCGCCGGAGATGTCGGGTTACAACTTCCTTGTCAAGTTAAACAATGAACTTAAGAGCTTCCTAATGGTGCGTAATTTCGATATGTTAATTGAATTTTTTAGCTTTTTTATTAATGCGACATATTTCGAATCTGCAGGAAACTATCAATGAGCACAAGGAGCAGTACATCAAGGGAAATGAAGCAGACTTTATTGATTTATTCCTTCAGGAGATGTACAACAACGTAGAGGAGCAGAATGACAAAGTTTCTGTGTTTTCAGGTGCGTGCCCATTATTATTTTCTATTACCGAACGACGTTCCGGAAACACTTCTTCTCGCAATCTTGTCGGGTGTTCGCAAGAAAATTAACACTTCCTCCTGCGTGCCCAGTCAGTGCGTTAATGAAAGCACCGTGCACGTGAGAGAAAGCGTTCTCTTCGCGAGTCCGTTTACGCGTCTGATACATACGCGCGATCATCTCTTCTGTTTAGACGACAATCTACTTGTAACGTTGCTCGACTTCTTCATCGCCGGCTTCAGCACCACGACGGCAACATTGGATAATCTCTTCTTGCAAATGGCCAATCACCAGGACATACAACGCAAACTATATAAGGAAATCAACGACGTGATCGGTTCCCATAGGCTTCCCAAACTGGAGGATAGAATCAAGTATAACAACATAATTTTTACTTTAAACTTTAAAAGGAGCACAATATGCTTCTTTAAATTAATTTTTTGTGGAGGGCATTGTTCCTCTTATATCCAAGCAGAACAATAAGTCATTATGATATCAAAATGATGTTAAAATGACTCCAAAATGATTGAAAGTCATTTTTCTATTATTTCCGATTCATTTTAATGTCATTTTGACGTTATCGTGACTTGTTCTACTTGGGTACAGTTTTCCTATATTCGAGAAATTACTCAAGTGTTCAATTTATGTTGAATTTTAAATTGATTATAGAATGCCCTTCGCGGAAGCAATAATAACAGAGTGTCAACGTTTATTTCACGTTACACCAATAATCGGACCACGTCGCGTTCTTAAGGACACAACTCTCGGCAACTACAAGATACCCAAAAATACTACTGTTTTGATGCACTTATATTCAAACAACATGGATCCGGATTTATTCCCCGACCCGACTTCGTTCAGACCGGAGAGGCACATAAACGAGAATGGTGTTTATCAAAAGCAGCATGAAAATATTATACTATTCGGAAAAGGTTAATATAAATTATACTAAATATTCCTTTAATTTAAGCATTCTTTATAAAAAACGAATTTTACGAGATTTTTACAAAAGGAATAACAGTTAAGAAACACTCAGACGTCGCAAATTCTTTTGCAAAACAGAAATGATTGCTTCGTTTACGTTATTGATGCTTGCTTAATTGCGTTTAAACCATTCTTGTATACACCATGATGTATGCACATAATTATGATAACACTGTCTTGTTTTCTTTCCGGGTGCTTCTCGACTGAAAGGTCAAGAACATGCCTTTCACGTTAAGGAAAAAGGTGAACGATACTCTCTTAATTTAACATTCGCGCGAAATCTTCTGCTCAATAAATAATTGTGATCAAGTTGAAATCTTGTAAATAGATTTGACAGTCCAAAAAAAAAAAATTTTTTTTTTTTTCAGGAAAAAGAAGGTGCCCCGGAGAAGCTTTGGCAAAATCGGCTACATTTTTTTTCTTTGTCGGGGTAATACAAAAGTTTCAATTACTCCCAGAGCCAGGTAAAGAATCTATTCAAATAGAATCAAAGAGCGGACTTATACGCGAACCAAAGCCTTATAAAATGTTAATTGTTCCGAGATAAAATAACATATATTATTTGCAATATCTGTAAGATATGTTAGAAATTCTTAGTAATTTGAATTAATTTTATCAATTTTATCATTGACAATTGTTGTCGATTATGTTAGATCATAATCTTTCATTTTTTATTACATTGTTATATT